>NC_050575.1:440741678-440849178 GCF_011100635.1 Trichosurus vulpecula | reverse complement strand
GAAGCTTTTGATGAAAATATCAAAGTGAGGACGCTGGTTTGTGGGATTGTTACTGTGGAGTGTAAATACATGCTTTAGTTCTCCTGCCTTCTGCCTAGAGAATTCCTTATATCCTGCGGTTCCGGACCTTTTAGGCACATATGAGATTCTCTTTGAAATCATAAATTGTGCCTTCCTAATATAATATCCTATACATCTATCTACTATAACGCCATTGATAAAGATTTAGATGTAGAGTTACAAATATACTTATAGTTACAAATAGATATGATCATTTACCCCTGGTGATAGGAATCTCTTGCCTGGAATCACTATCAGGTATGGGAGATGCTTTTAGTAATTTATTTTAAAATGATTGACATCAACATGCACAATTAGCCCGTACTGGAAATGTTTGACCCTTTGGGAAAGTACAGAGAAATTTCAATTGTCTCTACCCTCATGAAACTTATAATCTTATAGGAAAAAATTTAGATAAATTGTTTACATATTCTTTCAGTACCTGTGTGTGATTCCAGTATTCTTTCTTTTTTTTTTTAATGCAATTTATTTATTTAACATATTTGGTTTTCAGCATTGATTTTCACAACAGTTTGAATTACAAATTTTCTCCCCATTTCTGCCCTCCCCCCCTACTCCAAGATGGCCTATATTCTGGTTGCCCTGTTCCCCAGTCAGCCCTCCCCTCTATCACCCCCCTCCCCTCACATCCCCTTTTCCCTTCCTTTCTTGTAGGGCAAGATAGATTTCTACGCCCCATTGCCTGTGTATCTTATTTTTTAGTTGCATACAAAAAGTTTTTTTTGTTTTTGAACATCTGATTTTAAAACTTTGAGTTCCAAATTCCCTTCCCTCTTCCCTTCCCACCCACCCTCCCTAAGAAGTTGAGCAATTCAACCTAGGCCACACATGTATTATTATGTATAACCCTTCCACAATATTCATGTTGTGAAAGGCTAACTACATTTTGCTCCTTCCCAACCCATCCCGCTTTATTGAATTTTCTTCCATGACCCTGTCCCCTTTCCAAAGTGTTTGTTTTGATTACCTCCACCCCCATCTGCCCTCCACTCCATCATCCCCCTGCCTTTTATTTTTTTTTATCTTCCTCCCTCTTCTTTCCTGTGGGGTAAGATACCCAACTGAGTATGTATGGTATTCCCCCTCAGGCCAAATCTGATGAGAGCAAGGTTCACTCATTCCCCCCTCACCTGCCCACTCCCCTCCTCTCCTAGAACTGCTTCCTCTTGCCACCTTTATGGGAGATAATCCACCCCATTCTATCTCTCCCTATCTCCCTCTCTCAGTAAGTTACTCTCTCATCCCTTAATTTCATTTTATTTCTTTTAGCTATCTTCCCTTCATCCTCAACTCACCCTGTGTCTGCTCTCTCTCTTTTACATATCTATATATACACATACATACACATACATACACATACATACATATACACATAGATACATGCATACATACACATTCACTTATATATATACATAAACATATATATATGCATATATATATATGCCTATTCCCTTCAACTACCCTAATACTGAGGTCTCATGAATCATACTCATCATCTTTCCATGTAGGAATGTAACCAAAACAGTTCAACTTTAGTAAGTCCCTTGCAATTTCCGTTTCTTGATTACCTTTTCATGCTTCTCTTGATTCTTGTGTTTGAAAGTCAAATTTTCTATTCAGTTTGAGTCTTTTCACTGAGAAAGCTTGAAAGTCCTCTATTTTATTGAAAGTCCATATTTTGCCTTGGAACATGATACTCAGTTTTGCTGGGTAGGTGATTCTAGGTTTTAATCCTAGCTCCATTGACCTCCGGAATATCGCATTCCAAGCCCTTCGATCTCTTAATGTAGAAGCTGCCAGGTCTTGGGTTATTCTGATTGGGTTTCCACAATATTCAAATTGTTTCTTTCTGGCTGCTTGCAGTATTTTCTCCTTGATCTGGGAGCTCTGGAATTTGGCAACAATATTCCTAGGAGATTTCTTTTTGGGATCTATTTGCGGAGGCGATCGATGGATTCTTTCAATTTCTATTTTGCCCTGTGGCTCTAGAATATCAGGGCAGTTCTCCTTGATAATTTCCTGAAAGATGGTATCTAGGCTCTTTTTTTGATCATGGCTTTCAGGTAGTCCAATAATTTTTAAATTATCTCTCCTGGATCTATTTTCCAGGTCAGTGGTTTTTCCAAGGAGATATTTCACATTGTCTTCCATTTTTTCATTCCTCTGGTTCTGTTTTATAGTATCCTGATTTCTCATAAAGTCACTAGCTTCCACTTGCTCCAATCTAATTTTTAAAGTAGTATTTTCTTCAGTGGTCTTTTGGACCTCCTTTTCCATTTGGCTAATTCTGCCTTTCAAGGAATTCTTCTCCTCATTGGCTTTTTGGAGCTCTTTTGCCATTTGAGTTAGTCTATTTTGTAAGGTGTTGTTTTCTTCAGTGTATTTTTCAGTATTTTTTTGGGTCTCCTTTAGCAAGTCATTGACTTGTTTTTCATGGCTTTCTCGCATCCTTCTTATTTCTCTTCCCAATTTTTCCTCTACTTCTCTAACTTGCTTTTCCAAATCCTTTTTGAGTTCTTCTATGGTCTGGGGCCAGTTCATGTTTTTCTTGGTGGCTTTGGTTGTAGGCTCTATGACTTTGCTGTCTTCTTTAGGCTGTATGTTTTGGTCTTCTTTGTCACCAAAGAAGGAATCCAAAGTCTGAGACTGAATCTGGGTGCGTTTTCGCGTCCTGGCCATATTCCCAACCAGCTAACTTGACCCTTGAGTTTTTCAGTGGGGTATGACTGCTTGTAGATTACAGAGTTCTATGTTCTACGTTTGGGGGGGAGGTGCCAGCTCTGTCAGAGCCGCAGTCCTCCTTCCCCAAGGACCCCCAGTCCAGACTGGGCTCAGATCTTCGGCAGGCTGTGCACCCCTGCTGTGATCCGCCACGTAATTCCCCCCACCAGGTGGGCCTGGAGCCGGAAGTAACAACAGCTGTAGCTGCCCCACCTGCGCTGCCCCCGGGGCTGGAAGCCGAACCGCGAACTCCTTCCACTCCCGCAGCTTTTCCCACTAACCTTCTCCGCAGTCTTTGGTGTTTGTGGGTCGAGGGGTCTGGTAACTGCTCACGTATTCAGGGCGCTAGGGCCCCCTCCTCCCGGCTTCTGGTCTGGATCGTCCACGCCGCTCAGGCTGGGCTCTGCTCCACTCCGTTCCCAGCTCCCAGCTCCGTGTGGTATAGAGCTCACCCAGAGACCATCCGGGCTGTCCTGGGCTGGAGCCCTGCTTCCCTCTGCTGTTCTGTGGGTTCTGCCGTTCTAGAATTGGTTCAGAGCCATTTTTATAGGTTTTTGGAGGGACTCCGGTACGGAGCTCACTCTAGTCCGTGCTTACCAGCCGCCATCTTGGCTCCGCCCCTCCAGTATTCTTTCTGATGAATAAACTTCTCCCTTGAAGAATTATTGGATTTCCTTTGGTTCCAAACTGTTAAGTGGCTTTCCTCTAATTATGCTGCTCCTACTTGTTAGGGGCAGCTCTCAAACTATTCCCCTCAATGGAATTCTTCAAGTAGTTGATGGATGATTAATTGCAAAGCATTAGGCATGATTTCTTTTTGGTATGGGATGAAGGAGATAACTCCTTTTTTCCCTTCTCAACTCAAATTGTGTGCTTCTATGGACGTAGGTCTTCATACACAGTATGATCATCACTGTTATCATCACCACTGCCACCATCGCTGCCATCAGCAGCATGGATATTGTCATAATGTTTTTGTTTACAATTATTTGAATATTCCTGTGATTTCATCAGTATATTTTTTCCAAAAAGAACATTCTTACCTATCTTATCCTCTAACTTACAGTTCTAGGAGATTCTAATAGTCTTATTCCCAATAATAGTTCCCAGCTGTATGTTATTTCAGATGCCCAAAGCATTTCCCAAATGTCATCTTATTTGAATGCTTAAAAAAATCTATGAAGTAGGTGCTACTATTCAATAATTAATCATTATACCAAAATTTAGTGTAAGTCATAGGTGACTTTGATAGATACTTATCCACAATCCATGTGGGGATTATTTAAAGACAATCCATAATCTCAAAACAGCTCCCCACAAATATGCGTACATCTACACTCAAATTGCCTCAATTCTCTAAATGATAAGCTAATGATCCTCTTCCCGTATCGAATAGGTCAAAAGTAATCCAACTTGCCATTCTTTTTCTGCTTCTCCTTTGTACAAACCTCCTTGTTATCCAAAGTGGTTTTTTCATTGTGTTTCAAAGATGTTATATTCCTTCAAATCTTTATTAGTCTAAGATCACCCTCCCTTTACCAGAATTCCTGTTCACCTTTTTTTTCCATTCTTAGACATAGTTCAAAATATAACTCAAGTTTACACTTCTCTGTGAAACCCATTCAAGTGACAACAGGCCAAGATAATCTGTTTCTTTTTATGTTCTACTCACATCTATTACTTGTACTACTTACACAGATGGCAAACACATACTCCCTTGTGTAAGCTATTAAAGTATATTACATTTGGAAAGGTAGTATGATACGATAGGTAGAGAGCTAGCCCAAAGCCATGAAGCTAGCAGATGCTTGTTGCACCACTGAGGACAACTCCCTTACTTTCTTAAGGTTCTAGAACATTCTTTAAGACCAGAAGTTGCAAAGAAGATGTAGACTTCTTTTTCTCCCAAGATGAAATTTTCTTGCCCAGGTATTCTCTATGCAAAAAATAAGTAAATAAATCATAGGACGCATCTGTATTTCTATCCCATAGTGTATAACATACTAGAAGTTTCAGTCAAGAAGACTACTTTCCAATTTTGCTTTTGATACTGCCTAACTTTGTGATGTAGGGTAAGTCACATTCTCTTGAATCCATGCATTTATCATTTGTAAAATGAAGATAATAGTACCTTCTCTAACAGGGTTATTGTGAGTCTCAAATAAAATAATACATGGCAAGGGACAGAATATTATTAGTGAACTAATAATGGGGGCTTAGATAATTCAATCAACAGACAGTTTTCTCATCTGTAAATTAAGATGATGAGACTATATGATGTTTAAAGTTTTCACAATTCTGACAACTGTGGTGTGTGTGTGTGTGTGTGTGTGTGTGTGTGTGTGACCACTGGTTACTTCTCTGTTGCTTCTAAAGTTGATGATGAGTGAATCAGTGGTAAACTGCAACATCTCTAAGTTTCTGCACAACTCTTAATCAACCCTTTTATTCTTTTATTTTTCTTCTGATATTCAAATATCACCTTGAAATTTGCAAGATGTGTTGATGCAATGTCTTCTTCACTAGAATTTTGTGTTGTTATTGTCTCCATTTTTTGACAAGCAAACTAAGGCTCAGAGAGCTAACATGCCGTGTCTGGCATTACATCATGGCAGGAACAGGATGTGACCACAGGTTTCCTTTATTGAGTGGATCTCTCTATCCATTACATCCTCTTGCCTCAACACTTTGACCAGCATTTGACAGTAGTCATTTAATCAATATGTATTTATTAAGCACCAATTATGCACCAGGCACTGACCTAAGTGTTGGGAGTATAAAGAAAGGCAAATTACAACTCTTGCCCTCAATGAGTTCACAACATAATGTGGGAGACAAGATGTAAACACTATGTATACACAAGCTACTGTTGGTGCCCTGTGCATCACTGGGAAAGTTAAGATCTTCTATTTTGTCTCTGTATGGGGGTTTCAGGATGGTTATTATTGTTGTCTCTCTAAAGAAAGCCTGGATTTGTGTCTCCTCCTTTCTTCCTAACCTTTGAATGCATTCATTATTGAAGTTTGGAAGAGTCCAAAGCACCCTGATATAATAAGAATGGAATATTTCTGCATATACCTTGCTAGATATCACACCATTCAATCCCCCCAAATGATAGGAATACAATTTTATTTCAAGAATGAATATGGAGATGATAATGTGTTGCATTGCCTAATTGCAGCTCATGTGATTTCTGTAAAGAAGAGGCAAGTTATATTGGGTAGTGACCTTCATTTTCAACACCTATCGGCTTCTTTGGAAATGACTTGAGTGGGTTGCCCTTAGCAAAAGCTATAAGCCTATTAACAGACGCTGATACCCTTTATGAGATTAACTGGTTACTTCTCTGTTGTTTTCAATTAGTTATGTTCCAAAGCACATTTTGTCTCCCAAAATGGTAATGCAGCAGTATTCCGATACTAATTCCAAAATATACAGAAAGGGACAATGTTTATCCAAAAATCACTGAACTACAAATAAGTGGATGAATACAACTTCCAAAAGAGTTATAGATGAAGAAGCTGAGACTCTTGGGAGTGATATGATATACATAAAGTCATATATTTGGAAATGAATTTGAACCTTGTTCCTCTATTCACCAAAGGCAGCTATGAAGTATAAGGAATAGAATGCTGGGCCTGGAGGCAGGAATACCCAAACACAAGCTTTGACTCAGACAATTACACGCCGTGTGATCCTAAGCAAATCATTTAGTCCATACAAGCACCAGTTTCCTCACATGTGAAATGGTGATAATGACAGTACCTCCATCAATCAGTTTGTTAGGACCAAGTGAGTTTCACTGCAGCGTGCTGACTCCTTCCACCTCTAACACTGCACGAGCATCTAGTTGTCAGCACAGCAATGAGCTGATCTGATGTTTTTTAATCAACTAAACCAAGCCAATATTTCAGCAATATCTAGATGGAGTCCGAGGGCAATAAATGTAGATAAATGTTAACAAATACACATCCTTGGACTGAAATCACATTCATAGGGATAGATAGATATAGAAAGGACTAAGGGTAAGAAAGTTGTTTCATTAACTTTTATGAGTAAAGTTCCTTTTTTCTCCCTGCTTGTGCACTTCCACTGGCTGTGATGTCCTCATGCTGTCTTCATATGGTGACAAATCTGTAGCACTATCTGACTTAATTGTACTTTCCTTTTTATGATATGGCCACGTTACTGCAGAAAAATGTTGTTCTCTTCCCATGCATCAACCTGAAATTGTTATCTGTCTGCAGATGTCTTCGAAGGTCAGGCTGAAAGGAAACTAAATACTGAATTCTAGCTAATTGTGACACTGCAGTCAGGCTAATGCTTGGTATTTGTTTGCAGCATGGTGACTCAGCATTTTGGTGGGTCCCTGTGTGTGTTTCCTTTACTCATTCTTCATGAAGGATTGGATATGTCCACCCCAAAAATAGTCCCTAAGAAAGGAAGACAATTTGTTTACTGCTTCTGCTCATTAGGTCCATTACTAGCTCATCCTTACATTTTCTTCTGTGGTAATTAGTGGTTGATCTGGTATCATGGCAAAACAATGTCTGAAGAATGGCTAAAGGGCTTGCAGTGAGAATATTTTATTTATTTCAACAAACATTTGCTCAGACTGCATGCAATGCAGTGGTCTAGGTACTGATTGGGTCAAGTTAGATGCCTTATGCTTTATAGCCAAGTGATCTTCAGTGAATAATTTTATTTCCTAAACCTCAGTCATCTAATCTGATATTAGGGATACAGATGCCTCCCAACCGAAACTCCAAATTTTTGTGAGAAATCAGAATATCATATATTCAAGTTGTAAGGGAACTTCAAGTCCATTTGACCCAACTCCCTCATAGTTTATATTAGAAAACTAAGGCCCAAAGAGATGAATTTCCTTACCCGTGCTCACACAGTAGGAAACTGATAGCTTGAAAGAACCAACATGGATAAAATAATGGATTGTTCTAATCAATTATTATTTCATTAATACACATTTAATAACTTTGAAACCTAAATAAATTTCATCTATCTAATTACTATGTGAGACTCTAGGACAAGTTTGATTACTGACATATAGACCTTAAATATTAGATGATTGGGGGGGGCCGAGCCAGGATGGCAACTGGTAAGCAGGAACTCGTGTGAACTCCGTACCGAGTCCCTCCAAAAACCTATAAAAAATGGCTCTGAACCAATTCTAGAACGGCAGAACCCACAAAACAGCAGAGGGAAGCAGGGCTCCAGCCCAGGACAGCCTGGATGGTCTCTGGGTGAGGTCTATCCCACACGGAGCTGGGAGCAGGGAGCTGGGAACGGAGTGGAGCAGAACCCAGCCTGAACCGGCATGGACCATCCAGACCAGAAGCCGGGAGGAGGGGGCCCTAGCGCCCTGAATCAGTGAGCTGCGGCAGTTACCAGACCCCTCGACCCACAAACACCAAAGACTGTGGAGAAGGTTAGTGGCAAAAGCTGCGGGAGTAGAAGAAGTTCGCAGTTCGGCTTCCAGCCCCGGGGGCAGCGCAGGTGGGGCAGCTACAGCTGTTGTTACTTCCAGCTCCAGGCCCACCTGGTGGGAGGAATTACGTGGCGGATCAGAGCAGGAGTGCAACAGCCTGCTGAAGATCTAAGCCCAGGCTGGGTTGGGGGTTGGGGAAGGAGCAGTGGTGGTGTGGCAAAGCTGGCACCTCCCCCCCAAACGTGGAACATAGAACTCTCTAGTCTACAAGCAGTCATACCCCACTGAAAAACTCAAAGGTCAAGTTAGTTGGCTGGGAATCTGGCCAGGCAGCGAAAACGCACCCAGATTCAGTCTCAGACTTTGCATTCTTTCTTTGGTGACAAAGAAGACCAAAACATACAGCCTAAAGAAGACAACAAAGTCATAGAGCCTACACCAAAAGCCTCCAAGAAAAACATGAACTGGTCCCAGGCCATGGAAGAGCTCAAAAAGGATTTGGAAAAGCAAGTTAGAGAAGTAGAGGAAAAATTGGGAAGAGAAATGAGAAGGATGCGGGAAAACCATGAAAAACAAGTCAATGACTTGCTAAAGGAGACCCAAAAAAATACCGAAAAATACATTGAAAAAAACAACACCTTAAAAAACAGACTAACTCAAATGGCAAAAGAGCTCCAAAAAGCCAATGAGGAGAAGAAGGCCCTGAAAGGCAGAATTAGCCAAATGGAGAAGGAGGTCCAAAAGATCACTGAAGAAAATAGTACTTTAAAAATTAGATTGGAGCAAGTGGAAGCTAGTGACTTTATGAGAAATCAACATATTATAAAGCAGAAGCAAAGGAATGAAAAAATGGAAGATAATGTGAAATATCTCATTGGAAAAACCACTGACCTGGAAAATAGATCCAGGAGAGATAATTTAAAAATTATTGGACTACCTGAAAGCCATGATCAAAAAAAGAGCCTAGATATCATCTTTCAAGAAATTATCAAGGAGAACTGCCATGATATTCTAGAGCCACAGGGCAAAATAGAAATTGAAAGAATCCATCGATTGCCTCCTGAAATAGATCCCAAAAAGAAATCTCCCAGGAATATTGTCACCAAATTCCAGAGCTCCCAGATCAAGGAGAAAATTCTGCAAGCAGCCAGAAAAAAAAACAAAAAACAATTTGAGTGTTGTGGAAACCCAATCAGAATAATCCAAGATCTGGCAGCCTCTATGTGAAGAGATCGAAGGGCTTGGAATCCGATATTCCGGAGGTCAATGGAGCTAGAATTAAAACCAAGAATCACCTACCCAGCAAAACTGAGTATCATGCTCCAAGGCAAAATATGGATTTTCAACAAAATAGAGGACTTTCAAGCTTTCTCAGTGAAAAGACTCAAACTGAATAGAAAATTTGACTTTCAAACACAAGAATCAAGAGAAGCATGAAAAGGTAATCAAAATCAAGAAAAAGAACAAGAAAAAGAAATTGCAAGGGACTTACTAAAGATAAACTGTTTTGTTGACATTCCTACATGGAAAGATGATGTGTATGATTCATGAGACCTCAGTATTAGGGTAGCTGAAGGGAATATGCATACATATATGTTTATGTATATATATGGGTGAATGTGTATGTATGTATATATCTATGTGTGTGTATATATATATATACACACATATATATATATATATATACATATATATATATATTGTATATACAGAGAGAGAGAGAGAGAGAGCGGACACAGGGTGAGTTGAAGATGACGGAAGATATCTAAAAGAAATAAAATCAAATTAAGGGATGAGAGAGGAACATACTGAGAGAGGGAGATAAGGAGAGATAGAATGTGATGGATTATCTCCCATAAAGTTGGCAAGAGGAAGCAGTTCTGTGGGAGGAGGGGAGAGGGCAGGTGAGGGGGGAATGAGTGAACATTGCTGTCATGAGATTTGGCCTAAGCAGGGAATACCATACATACCCAATTGGGAATCTTACCCCACAGGAAAGAAGAGGGAAGAAGATTTAAAAAAATGGGGGGGATGATGGAGGGAAGGGCAGATGGGGGTGGAGGTAATCAAAAACAAACACTTTGGAAAGGGGACAGGGTCAAGGGAGAAAATTCAATAAAGGGGGATAGGTTGGGAAGGAGCAAAATATAGTTAGCCTTTCACAACATGAGTATTGTGGAAGGGTTATACATAATGATACACATGTGGCCTATGTTGAATTGCTTGAATTCTGAGGGAGGGTGGGTGGGAAGGGAAGAGGGGAGAGAATTTGGAACTCAAAGTTTTAAAAACAGACGTTCAAAAACAAACAAAAATGTTTTTGCATGCAACAAGAAAGTAAGATACACAGGCAATGGGGCATAAAAATTTATCTTGCCCTACAAGAAAGGAAGGGAAAAGGGGATGGGAGGGGAGTGGGGTGACAGAGGGGAGCGCTGACTGGGGAACAGGGCAACCAGAGTATACGCCATCTTGGAGTGGGGGGAGGGTAGAAATGGGGAGAAAATTTGTAATCCACACTCTTGTGAAAATCAATGCTGAAAACTAAATATGTTAAATAAATAAAAAATAAAATAAAATAAAAAAAAATATATAGATGATTGGATTAGAGCTTTAAACTTGGAAGGGAGACTTAAAGAACTCCAACGTCAAACACTTCAGAGAATATACCAAGTTCCAGCTAAATGATGTGACTTTTCAAACATATTCAAATAGTAAACAACTGAGCTGGGATGCAAATATATGCTTCTTGATGCCAAACCCAAGGTTCCTTCCATCATAATGTAAAGTGTTATACTTTAACCACCCCCACCCAAATCTCCTCCAAGTACTAGCTCCTCTCTATCCCCTCTCACAATCACCTTCAATATCTTCATCTCTACAACATTCTTCAAATGGGTTGAGGTCTTATATATTCTCCAAAAACTTTTTTATTGACTTTGTTATATTCTACTCAAGATTCATTTGCTCATCTTGAGAGAAGACTGAACTCCCAGGCCCAATTTCTTCCCTGATAGTCAAGATCAAAACCTATGAGTCACCTCTGACTTGTCACTCTTTTTCAGCTTCCATATCCTATTTGTTTTCAACACCATTGATTCTTCTTCTGCACTATAATTCACATCTGTCCAATTCTGTGTCCTCATTATATTATCAAACCCCATCAGGTCCTTATCTTCTCTGACACAAATTATTGCAACCTCCTCTTATTTAGGCTGCTTTTCTTTACTTCTCTCTTCTATCCAAACCCACTCTCACAGTACTACCATATTTTCCTTATCCCTTGATGTGATCACATCACTTTTGTTTTAAAGATGCAGTTATTTCCAGTTGCCTAGAGAATGAAATGCAGACTCATTAGCCAGGCTTTCAAAGTTTTTCATGACTTTTCTCTAGGTCTTTACAGATCATTCCACTTTATGTTCTCTGTGCTGCAGTCAAACCGGACAACAAAATATTCTAAAATTGCATTGTTCCTTTACTGGTCCCCACGGAAAGAGGAAGGAAAACATGAGAAGAGAGGGGTGAAGTAGATAGAGTGAAGAAGAGAGGAGGAAATAGGGGAGGAGAGGAGAAGAGAAGAGAGGAGAGGAGAGGAGAGGAGAGGAGAAGAGAGGAGAGGAGAGGAGAGGAGAGGAGAGGAGAGGAGAGGAGAGGAGAGGAGAAGAGAGGAGAGGGCAGGACAGGAGAGGAGAGGAGAAAGAACCATTGTTGAGTAATGGATACGAGCTGCTCTTAGATTCAGGAAATTTTAGGTCAAATGGTTTCATTGAAGAATTCTAGATATGAGATCATGGCCAAGTCACTTAAGTCTTAGACAATCAAAGTAACTATCTAAGAGCATAAGTTTTAAGAAGTTGCTGCTTTGCATTTGTAAAAAGAGTTTCCCACTGAAGTTTCCTTGCACAAAGAAAATCACTCATCAATGCAATTGCAGTCAAATAAATTTAAAAGAAAATATCATTTATCAATATCTGAAACGAGAAATAGAGAATTCTAGGGGATTTGGCGTTGCTGCTTTTTGCAAGTTCCTTCATGACAGGTACTTCGGAACTCCCTATCATATAAAAGATAATTAATAATTATATATTCGTTGTTACTTAATTTATTTAGACATAACTTAGTATGAGAATGGAGGAGTACAGTTTTTTAGGTAAATCTTAGACATTTTGTTATGGTGATGCTTACAGATGAGCTATAAATTTCAAATGGTGAATTACCAATATTAAATTAATAAATGTTGGAGTTATAACTAATGATAGGGTTTTTTAATTCCTGAAATAAGTCATCTATAATAATCTTAGGCAAAAATTAGACCATTGTGTGCATGAAAATCAGTTCTCTCTCTCTCTCTCTCTCTCTCTCTCTCTCTCTCTCTCTCTCTCTCTCTCTCTCTCTGTCTCTTTCTCACTCTCTCTCTTCCCTTTTCATACTGGGCTACTTTTCTTTGCTGGGTCACTGGACCTGGAAACTGGAGTCTGGAAGACCCAATATGAATTCTAGCCTCTGAATCTAGCTGTGTGAACTAGGACAACTTATCTTCACTCTGACTCAATTTCCTTATCTGTAAAATGAAGATAATAATCCCACATAGCTTTCAGGATTGTTTTTTTTTTTCAAGGTGGCAAAGGTTTATTTTAAGGCCAATATGTTGGACAGAGCTCCCTAAGGAACTTGCCACTTAACAGTCATGAAGCTAAAGCTTATATAGGAAAGTAATATAGTAATCTGGCAGATATACTAATTAGGTGATAACTTAGTGTCATTCACTACCGAAAACTGGGGGGGGGGGAACTCAGGTGTGTGTTTTTGGTCTGTTACATCTGTAGCAAGATGGCTTCGAGAGTGGATGTCCATAGCTTGACCTCTGGATTGAATACTGTGAGAAACGTGGTTTTGGGGATCACTGGACTTCCTAGGCAGGGCCAAAGTCCTGAGGAAGAACCCTGTGATAATCCCTAATGAAGGCTGTGCAGATCACAGGACTCCCAGAGGAAGGCCAAGTGGTAGCCCCCCTTAATCTGTGGGGATCACAGGGCCTCCTAGGGGTCAGACCCTAAAGAGGACCCAAGTGATGGCCCCTTAGAACAGCGCTAAGGTCACAAGGCTCCTGAGATGGGGCCAGAAGTCCCAAGTGATACCCCCTTAAGAAGGCTGTGCAGACCACAGGGTTCCCCAGGGAAATCCTGAGTGGTTGCACTCTTAACACCGCAGTGGGGATCACAGGACTCCCCGAGGCAGGAACAACAAGTAAGCCTGAGACAAGGCCCTGGTGCTCATTGCTTTCCTTTCCTTAACCTTAGGAAAATCCATGTGATTTGCCCATTCTCACCCAAATAACTCAGGACTAGAGTGGGCAGAGGAAGGCCTTTTATTATGCTCCTAGAGAGAGTGGGTGTAGTGCTCACTGGAGCACTCATACCAATTCAGCTGCATTAGCAGGGGTAACCATTCCCTCCACTCCTGCTAGACTTGTGGTTAGTTTACATTCTTTATTTTTTACATAGTTTTCCTAGGTTATGCAGTTTATATAGGTAGGATAATAAGGATACAGAAACAAAAGTGAAGTTAATTAGATTTTCCTTGAATTAGTTTAGGATTAAACTACATTCTTTTACTTCCCCTACTATCTCTCTTTAACATATGCAAATTGTGCAGACCAGTAGGCCTGGATTCTTAGACCAGACCCTAGATAAGCTTGAACTTGTTCAAGTGGTTTGGCCTCTCTAATTCCCCTGACTGCTTTCTCAAAAAGCATTCACATGCGTACAAGCCTCTGACCTCTCACCTGATTCAGGACTATTTTAAGATAAATTGAGATACTATTTGTAAAGTGCTTTGCAAACCTTAAAGTGTTATGTGCATGCTAGCTACAGTTATACCTGTGTACAACCTTGAAATTTTCTGACTTGCTTCCATCTCTCCCTATTCCACATAATCTCTCATAATCATGGACCTGCAATTTCGCACAGAGGATAAGTGAAGCAGAAGGTGAGAATAAATCATGCCCATCAAATGCTCAGAGATGGAATTATAAGATTAGTGGATGAAAAGTGTGTGGCGGATGTTATATATTTGGGTTGAAGTAAAGAATTTGATGAACTGGCTCATGGAGTTTTATGTACAAAATTGGTTCAAATTGCTTGGAAAAATAACACTGTCAAAAGAAGAATTGGCAAGTGACTGAAAAGCTAAAACAAAGAGCTCGTCTGTAATCTGAGGAATCAGGACTGCCTAGGATGGTACAGACCAGCAGAGCACGAAGTAAAAGAGGTTCCTAGTGTTTCCATACTTTAAATCCTTTACGGGACAGTAGTAGCAATGGAAAGGGGAAGATACTGTATATTAATGGATTTTCAGCTATGAAAGCATTGTATAATTTTGAGTTACCTTTTTTTATTGTTTTTGGAGGCAGCCAAGTGTTGCCTTGGATGTAGTGCTAGCTCTGGAGTCAAGAAGACCTGAGTGCAAATCCTTCCTCATACACTTACTTGTTGGGTGATTCTGTGTTAGTCACTTGACATTTCTTATTAGTTTTCTCATTTGTAAAATGGGAATAGTCACAGCTCTATTGCTCAGAGCTGTGAGGATCAAATGAGATAACAAAGGCAAAATGCTTTGCAAATCTTAAAGCACAATATAAATGCTAGCTGCCATGGTTGTCATAGTCATCCTGTACAGGGAGAAGTCGGAATTATAGTGAATTAATCGGTTGTCTTCAGCAGTGCCTTCCCTCAAAACTAAGGGAAGAAACTAAATGAAAATAATCAATAGAATGTGTAAATAAAGAATTTATAGGGCACATAAATCTAGTATATCATAATTATGGAGATATAAAATAAAGGGCTAAGCTTTGAAATTAACAAAGAAAGACAGTGGTAGGCTTTTAAGGGGTGAAAAGGGGACATCCTGTAGCAAATGCCTCCTTTCCCCCAAAAAAATGTTAGAGAAGATCGAACTTACTTGGTTGTGGGTTTAAAAAGTCAATGAAAGGTATTGAATGTATGTCATTTTTAAGGGTCAGGTTAGGGATATACTAGTTCCTGGCACATATTAGTTGATGACTTGCCAGCTGACTAAACAAGAATTTTCTATACACCATGTAATCTCGCATTTATTTGATGATCTTCAGTGACATCTTATCTTCTGGTGGAAACCCATCTCACTGTTAGGTAGTTCTAATTATCAAATTAGTTTACATTATTTTGAGAAGAGTCACCTGAGCATTGATTTATAGTAGAAGGAATATAGAAATCAACTAATCCATTTCACTCCCTTTACACATCAAAAACCAGACATGGGGAAGCTGAGTCATTTAATCGATTTCACATAGGTTGAACACAGGTCCTCTGACTCTAAATCTGGGGTTCTTACTACTGCATGTACTAGCTCTCTTAAAGACATTTTGGCATTGGAAGGGAATGATTCTATGGTAGAAGAGGCAACCAAAACAGATATTATGATCACCAGCATAAATGACATTTACATCAGCTCAAATGTCCCTAGTAACAGGGAAACTCTTGACTTTTGGGAACATAATGTGTCTCACTTTCGCATCCCCTACCAAATGGGTTTTTATTTGTCCATAAAAGACATTTAATATATTCATTGATATTGTTGTGATGGTAGTGGTGTAAGGTTAGTGGTTGTCATTACGATTATTCTTTTGGTCCATGACCCCCATTTTTGTGTGTAACTCAATCTTTTCTTTCCTAAACACTTTACTTTTATCTCATCTTTGTAACTAATACACTCTGTGAATTGGTGCTACTATTATACTCTTTACAATCATGTGATACCAAATAAAAACAATTCAGCTCATTTGCTTTTCATCAAAATCACTAGTAGGTTGTCTATAATATAGACTTCATTTTAATAACATTCTGGATTGACACGTACGTCCTTAATTCTTGAAAAGAAACAGACAATGATGTATATTCAAAGGTAATGTTAGAAAAGAAGCTAGGGCAATTCTAACATTGAACAGATGAGGAAACAGAGGTCCAGAGAGATTGCGACTAGAAATCAATTCAACCAGCCTTTTTTGAGTGCCTACTGTGTGCTTCTCCTCTCCTTACTCCCTCAGCTGAAAACTTTGTCTTATATTTTACAGAAAAAAATTCACATAATTCACAATGAACTTGGTCTTCTTCCTTCTTCCTAATCTCCTGTCACCTAGGTATTATCTGCTACTTTTTCCTCCTTCGCTACTTTTCACAAAATGAAGTGGACTTACTCCTTATAGTATTAAAATTAATCCCTCTACTTGTTGAAGTGATACTATTCCAAGCCACTTCCTGTAACATATTACCCCTCTGTGATATCCACTCTTTCAATTATTTTCAATTTCTGCCTTTCTACTGCCTAATTTCTAATGCCTACAAACATGAATATGTCTTTCATATTGTGAAAAAAATCCTCACTTGATCATTCCATTTTTGTATAATCTTCCATCTCTTCTGTCGAAGTTAAACTCCTCAAAAACCACTAGAGCAAAAACCATTAGAGCATATGTTTCAACAATCTGACTAGCAGCTGCTGTGGGGGTTAAAAACAAACAACAACTAGCTCACAGAACGCTGCAAGCCCAGGTTCTTTTGATCTGCTTTACTAAGGAAAGCAACGTTAAGGAGTTAACAATCTTACTTTAATCCAGCATACAAATATTATTCCCTTAGTTGAGGGGAACAAGCCAGCACCCTGAACTTCAGAGCAAATACAAACAAATTATAAACACCAACAGACAGACCAAATACAATTCATAGTTATCAATATCTGAGTTCAGCAGGGAGCTCAGCAAGGGCTGCCCCAGAGTCATGCCACTCCTGCTGTGCATCAGAGCTCTGAAAAAGAGAAAGCCAACCTCTGGTTTTATATCTTTTTCAGGGTCAAGGGTGAGTAACACATGCGATTCACCCACATGACCTAACATCCTCACAAAAATGCGACTTAAACCCACGTGGTCTAAAAGCCTCTGATGTCACAAACATGTCACTCAAACCCATGTAAACTAGGCTTTTCCTTGAGGCAAGGAGGTCATCAAGGACTCTTAATTTGGTCAAGGAAATAAAGGCCAAACTCCTCAGGGGGACCTGGTTGAATTAAGTGCTAAGAGCCCATTTTGATTGCCAATACACCATAATAAGCACCTCCACTTTCTCTCCTATCACTCTCTTCTTTTGTAAGGAGTTACCCTTTCAATTTGGCTTCTGACTTTATCATTCCATGAATACTGTTCTCTGCAAAATTACCAATGATCTCATAGTTCTCAAATTTTCTCAACCTTTACTTTCCTTTATCTTTCTGTATCCTTTGACATTATTTATCACTCTCTCCTTTTGGGTGCAATCTTTTTTGTTCCCCTTGTTTTCTGAGACACTGCCCCATTTCAGTTTTCTTCTAAAGTTCCTTCTCTATCTCCTTGGCTGGAATTTCTTCCAAAGCATACATTTTTTTCCTACAGATGTGGGGAGGTAGAGTAAAAATGGTGGAATAGAGGCAGGAACCCAGCTGAACTCACCCAATATTCCCCTCTAAATAACTTTAAAATGATGCATTGAATGAATTTTTGTAGCAGTGTAGACAACAAAAGGTTGGAGCAAGGACCAGCCCAGGACAACTTAGGAACTTGGCAGGAAAGGTCTGTGATGCTGGAGTGGGGGGCTGTAACAGAATGCACATGGTGGCAGAAGCAATAGCAGTGAGCTTTGAAAGAAGCAATCCAACAGCAACAGAAGTATCCAAAACTCAGTCCAGAGATGTTAAGGAGGTCTAACAACTGGTCAGAACAAGATTACAGGGGAACTTTGTGCTGGCAATGGGCACAGACAGTGTATTTGGCAATTCCCTAGCCCATAAGGAATTCTGGATTGAGGTACTAGGGTGGAGAAGATATCAGGAGTCCTGGTCACAGTTCAAGGGCATACATGAATACCAGCATTTGTGGCTACAGAGGAGTAAGGGACATGATCACAATTCCAGGATGGAGTGGAGCATTAATTTTAACATAAATAAACTTTAACATAAAAACAAGACATAGGCTGAGAAAATAATCAAGAAAAAACACAACAACTAACCATAAAATACCACTATGGTAGAGGTGGAACTAAGATGGCAGAAAAAAGGCAGGATAAAAGGCCACAGAAAACCTTGGAAGTGACCGAATCATCAGCAGCAGCTGCATTGGAAGTGGCTGCTTCTGGAGCTCTTGGCCCACAGATGGTAAGTGAATTGAACAACTGCTCAGAAGGAGACTATGGGGTCTTTTTTCTAGTACTGAGGCAGGACTCTAGTACAGAGGTAGGACTCAGTTTCTTTGCCCATACTCAGATCTGGGTTACAGTCCTGAGTGGCAGTCCCAGGACTAGGAGGAGAACTTGCACACTAGACCTTGCAGCACCAGTGGAGGGGGACCTCCTCACAGTTTCAGGGCAGAAAGGAGTGTGTGTGATTGTTCACAGAATAGAGTATAGGCCAGGAGAGGAGTAAACACATCTCCTTAGGCCATACCACCTTGGAAGAACTGAAAACTTACAGGTCCCTAGAAATATCTCTGAAAACAGTTGCACAAAACCCCTGAAGCTTAGTACAGTGTTCCCTCCACCCTGGAAGCAGAGCCCAGCTTTAACAAAGACTTAAAAGTCAAGTAATAGGCTGGGAAAATGAGCAATCAACAGGAATGAAAAACTCTGACTAAACAAAGTCAGATGGTGACAAGGAAGATCAAAATACACATTCAGAAAAAGACAACAAAGTCAAAGTTCCTACATGACAAGGTCCAAGAAAAACAGGAATTTTTCTCAGGACATGGAAGACCTCAAAAAGCCTTTTGAGAATCAAATAACAGAGGTAGAGGAAAAATCAGAAAGAGAAATTAGAGTGATGCAAGGAAATTATGAAAAAATGAGTCAACAGCTTGGTAAAGGAGACACAAAAAATATTGAAGAAAATAGCGTCTTAAGAAACAGGCTTGGCCAATTGGTAGAAGAGGTCCAAAAAGCCAATGAGAAGAATACCTTAAAAAACAGAATTGGCCAAATTGAAAAGGAGGTCCAAAGGCTCACTGAAGAATGTAATTCCTTAAAAATTAAACTGGAAAAAATGGAAGCTAATGACTTTATGAGAAACCAAGTAGCCATAAAATAAAACCAAAGGCATAAAAAGATACAAGAGAATATGGAATATCTCAGTATAAAAACTGACCTGGAAAATAGATCCAGGAGAGAGAATTTAAAATATATTAGATTGCCTGAAAGCCATAATGAAAAAAGCCTACATATCATCTTTAAAGAAATTATCAAGGAAAACTGCTCCCACATTCTAGAAACAGAGGCTCAAATAGTAATCAAAAGAATCCACCAATCACCTTCTGAAAAAGTTCCCAAAATGAAAACCCCCAGAAATATTAGAGCCAAATTCCAGAATTCCCACGTCAAGGAGGAAATGTAGCAAGCAGCCAAAAGAAACAATTCAAGTATTGTGGAACCACAGTCACAATAACACAAGATTTAACAGCTTCTACATTAAGGCATCAAAGGACTTCAAATATGATAAACTGGAGATCAAAGTAGCTAGGATTAAAACCAAGAATTATCTACCCAGCAAAACTGAGTATAATCCTTCATGGGGGGAAATTGATAGTCAATGATATTGAGGACTTTCAAGCATTCTTAATAAAAATGCCAAAGCTGAATATAATACAAGAATACAGTAGAATGCAAATACAAGATTCAAGAGAAGAATAAGAAGGGGGTAAAGGAATGTGAAATCATAAGGGACTTAATATGGTTAAACTGTTTATATTCCTACATAGGAAGATGATATTTTTACCTGATACAATTTTTCTCATATTAGGGTTGTTAGAAGGAGTATATAAAGACAAAGTACAAAGGTTTGAGTTTTATGTGGAGGGATGATATGTAAAAAACCAAAAAAAACAACAAAGGGATGAGAGAGGAATGCACTGGGAGAAAAAGAAAGGGAGAGGTAGCATAGAGTAAATTATCTCACATAAAACAGGCAAGAAAAATTTCTTGCAATGAAGAGGAAGAGGGGGGAGGTAAGGCAGAGTGTCATCTCATAATTGGCTCAAAGAGAAAAAAACATACACACATATTGGGTATAGAAATAGATATTAACATACAGGAAAGTAGGAGAAGAAAGTGATAAGAGAATGTGGGGGGTTGTTAGAAAGGAGAACAGATTGGGGGAAAGGGTAGTCAGAAGCAAAACATTTTTGAGGTGGGACAGGGGACAGGAGAGAGATAACAGAATAAACAAGGCAGATAATAGGATAGACTGAAATACAGTTAGGAATACTCACTGTGGAAAAAAAAATTGAAGCAACTTTCCCTGATAATGGCATCATGTCTCAAACATATAGAGAACTGTGTCAAATTTATAAAAATACAAGCCATTCCCCAATTTATAAATGATTGAAAGACATGATCAGTTTTCAGATGAAGTAATCAAAGCTATCGATAGCTGTATGGAAAAAAAAAGCACTCTAACTCACTATTGAGTGGAGAAATGCAAATTAAAGCAATTTTGAAGTAACACCTCATACATATTAGATTGGCTAATAGGACAGAAAAGGCAAATGACAAATGCTGGAGGGGATGTGGGAAAAATGAAACATTAATGCCCTATTGGGGGAGTTGTGAATTGATTCAACCATTCTATAGGGCAATTTGGAACTATGCCCAAAAACTTATAAAATGAGGTATACCTTTTGATCTAGAAATACCACTACTAAATCTGTATCCCAAAAGAGATTAAAAAAAGGAAAAGGACCTATAAGCACAAAAATATTTATAGCCGGTCTTCACTGGGGCAAAGACTTAGACACTGAGGGGATGCCTTTCAATTGGGAAATGCCTGAGTAAATTGTTTTATGTGATTATAATGTTATATTATTGCACTATACAAAGTGATGAGCAAGATACTCTCAGAAAAAACTAAGAAGACTTTCATGGGATGATCCAAAGTGAAATGTACTGTGTATGAAGTAATCACAGTGCTGTAAGATGATCAGCTGTGAATAACTTAGCTATTCTCAGCAATACAATGATCCAAAACAATTCTGAAGGACTTATGATGAAAAATGCTATCTGTCTCCAGAGAAATAACTGATGGTGTCTGAATACAGATTGAAAAATACTTTTTCAACTTTATTTTTCTTGAGGGTTTTTTGGTCTATGTTTTCTTTCACAACATGATTTTTTAGAGAATTGAATTAATTGCTTTCTCAATGGGGGGGTGAGGGAGGAAAGGAGAGAATTGGGAACTCAAAGCTTTGATAACAAGTGTTAAAATTGTTTTTTAAATGTAACTGGGGAGACATAAAAGAAAAAAAAAACAAAAAATAAAAAAAAACTGGAATCCACTAAGCTTGACATCCATCTACTATGGGTGATCAAGACAGAAACTCAAAATAAGGCAACATGAGAACAGAAAAGGCCTCAAAGAAGAATGCAAAGTGGGAACAAGCTAAAGAAAAATTCATAGAAGAGGTAAAGAAATACATGACTGTCAGAAGAAAAACTGGGAAAAGAAATCAGTGCATACAGGAAAAATATACAAAGATTTACCAGCAAAGTAAAATAGGCACAAAAATATTCTTTTATTGCAATGTTTTAGACTCTGTGAGGGAAAATGCAAAAATAAATTTAAAAAAAAGCAAAAATATTCCATTCTTGTGCTCAGGGAACTAATTGGGATAAATTGTCCAAAGACTTATGGGCTGCAGTTAACAGATTTGGACCCAGGTTTCTTATTACAAATCTAGTGGTATATTTGTATTTACTTAGCCACTGATCACTAATAAGAATATAAGAAGCAAACTATAAATCTTACTCTGATTTCTTACAAATGAATTAATCAAATATAATTGGCAAATGGGAAGAGAAAACAACAAAATCAAAAAGAAAGAATACAAATTGTATATTCTGGATTTTTTTATCTAGATTTACCTTTGGTATATAGGATCATGATATCTTGGATCTGGAAGTAGGCTTAGATATCATCTGGTTGAAACACGTTCATTCAGAGAAGAAGTCACTGAGACCCAGAACATTAAAGTGATTTAACAAACCTTATCTATTGAATCAGTTGCAAAGCCTGAACTTGGATGTAAATCTCTTCTGTTTTCACATTACCATGAACAGCCGAATTATTTTTCAAACCTGGATTCCCATTTTGCTTATTAGATTTAAGACATTTCCCACCCCACCCCCCCGTTGTAAAGACAGTTATTAGAAAAATGGGAGATGGAAATCAAAACCTGCTTCTCTGTTAACAAGATACAAATATAACACTAGATCTATGAAAACAAAATCAGACTAACAGTTTATTTGAACTAAAAGAATATTAAAAAAGAATATAAGAGACTTTTGTACCAAGTGATATTGTAAGACTAATTGAAAGAGTATTTCACCTAAGAGGGTGATGAGAGAGATGATCAAAGAAGAGTTTATAAAGGAAGCACGCCTTAAATTTGATAAAGAGGCTTCAAGTATATTAATTAAAAAAGAAAATAACAAAAGTTACCCTTGAAATATTTTATAGTTCAGGATAAAATTAAATATAACAATGAATAAACTTCTTATAGTCTGAGAGTTAACCTAACAAGTTTGAAAGTCTGTTTCATGTAATATTGTTATATGTGGGATTTGGTCTCCTAATGTACTTAAGAAAAATAATCACAGGATGTAATTATCTTTTTACAATTCACCACTACTCCATGGAATATAAAAATAACTCTTTGTGGGGGCAGATCCAAGATGGCGCTGTGAAAGGAAGGCACTACTGGAACTCTCTCACAAATTCTGTCAGATACATCTAAAAAAGCTAATCTGAACAGAACTGAGAGAAATTGGTAGCTACTAGTAAACTGAGAGGGGCAGGAGCGCTGTACATGCGCAAGGATACCAGACCAAACCAACCGGGAACAGCAGAGGAATCCAGTAAGCAAGCCCATCTGGGAGGTTGCTGGGTGAGCTCAACATGGGAAGAGGAGCAGGCCCAGGGTGGAAGTACCAGCTACAGCTGTGATCGAGCCCAAGGCCTCTCAGACCAGGACTGGAGACTGTCATATGGGAGACACCAGGGCAGAGACTGTGGCTGTGGGAGCAGCTAGCCTGGAGGCCTCGAAATCACAGTCTAAAGGTATGAAATTTGCTTTGTTGACCCTCTGGGAGCTATGATGGCCAGGTAAAATGCCTCTCATCCCTACTTTGAATAAACCCAGAGAATACTACCTAGGGAGAAACAGAGGAGCCAGAAGTGGGGCTTCAGTAGCAAGAGAATTTGGGGAGAGGGCCTTTTTGTGGTGGCAGAAGGAGACTAGTGCAGGAAGAGAGGTGTCCCAGAAACCCTTGCCTCAGCAGAACAATGAGAGTAACTGAGCCCCAGGGACTGAAGCTAACAAACATGAATACCTGGATCCCAGACTTGGCTTTGCACAGCCAGGGGAAGTGGCAGACACTAGCACAGACAACAGCTGAGACCATCCATTCTGTAGAACAGTCCTGGGGAAGAGGAGACGTCCAGCAGCCAGACCACCCCTCCTCCACACTTCACAAAACTAGAGGCCATAGCACATAAAGCCAGTGAGCTGGCCCACAGATCCCAAGAAGCTTGGGACAGAGCCCCCTGAGCCCCACTTTAGAAGCTAGGAGGGAAAAAAAAACATGAAAAAACACACTTAAATGTCAAAGACCAATTATAGCCACTATACCCACATCTGAAACCTCAAAAGGGAAAGTGAACTGGTCTCCATGAAAAAAAAAAAAAAAATTCCTGCAAGAACTCGAGGAGTACTTTAAAAACCAAATTAGGGAGGTAAAATGGAAAGAAAAAAATCACCGATGAAAACACACCTTTAAAAAGTAAAATCAGCAAAATGGTTAAGGAGAATCAGAATATAAATTAAGAAAATGTCTCAATGAAAGATCAAAATCAACCAAATGGAAAAGGAGATATAGAAGCTAAAGGAAGAAAATAATAGATTAAAAATTAGAATTGGGCAAGTAGAAGCTAATGACTCTATGAGACATCAAAAAACAGTCAAACAAAATCTAAAGAATGGAAAAAATAGAAGAACACGTGAAATATCTGATTGGAAAAAAACAACTGACCTGGAAAACAGATCCAGGAGAGACAATCTAAGAATTGTGGGTCTACCTGAAAGTCATGATGAAAAAACAGCCTGGACAGTATTTTCCAAGAAATCCTTAAGGAAAATTGCCCAAAGGTCCTAGAAACAGAGGGTCAAATTGTCATCGAAAGAATCCACTGATCACCCCCTGAAAGAGATCCCAAATTGAAAACTCCAAGAAATATTATAGCCAAATTCCAGAACTACCCGGTCAAGGGGAAAAGAAAGTAAGTAGCTGGAAAGAAACAATTCAAATATCATGGAACTATAGTCAGGATCACCCAGGATCTTTCAGCTTCTTCATTAAATGACAGGAGAAATTGGATTATGATATTCCTGAAAGGCAATGGAGCTTGGACTACAACCAAAGATCAACTACCCAGCAAAACTGAGCATAATTTTCCAGGCAAGGAAATGCACATTCAATGAAATAAGGGAATTCCAGACCTTCCTGATGAAAAGGCCAGAGCTCAATGGAAAATTTGATCTCCAAATACAAAACTCAAGATTGACACCAAAAAGGTAAATGGGGTAAAAAGCCCTAGTCAAACAATAAGTTAAATAAGTTACATCGCTATATAGTATTATTTTGTTTTACATATGTTTTGTACATGTGTCAATCTTGAGAATAATACAATTGTTATGATAATCAAAAGGGATAATCATAGAATGTGAATGTGAGTATAAAATAATTGATATAATGATAAAAATGTAATTAAGAGATATAAAAGGATAGTACTGGCAGAATGGGTAAGGAGGTAGCAGAAAAAGGTAAATTACATCACATGAAAAGGCACAAAAACATATTATACTACAGGGAAAGAAGGGAGAGAGAAGAGCAATATTTGAGCTTTACTCACATCAGATTTGGTTCAAAAATGGAATAACATACCCTGATAAGTACAGAAATCAAATTTGTCCTACAGGAAGTAGGAAGGGAAAAGGGAAAGAAAAGGGAGGGGGTGGTCAGAAGGGAGGGAAGAAGTAGCAAGGGGAACCAGGTAAGATAAGGGAGGGAAATAAAGAGGGAGGGCAAACTGAGGAAGGCAGCGATCAAAATCAAAACTCTATTGAGGAGTGGAATGGAGAAGAGAGAAAGAAAAGCATAAACAAGGGAGAAATAGGAGGGAAAAAAAAGACAAAGCTAGTAATCATAACTGTGAATGTGAATGGGATGAACCCACCCATAAAACAGAAGAGGATAGCAGAATGGATTAAAAACCATAATCCTACAATATGCTGTGTACAAGAAACACATTTGAAACAGAGTGATACACAGGGTAAAGGTAAAAGGCTGGAGTAGATTATATCATGCTTCCACTAACGCAAATAAATAAATAAAAGCAGGGGTAGCAATCCTAATCTCAGACAAAGCAAAATCAAAAATAAACCAAATTAAAACAGATAAGGAAAAACACTATATCCTGATAAAAGAAGCCATAAACAATAAAGCAATATCATTATTTAACATAAATACACCAAGTGGCATATCATGTAAATTCCTAGAGGAGAGGGTAAGGGAATTATAGGAAGAAATAGACCACAAAAGTATAATAGTAGGACACCTCAATCTCCCCCTCTCTGAACTTGATAAATCTAATCTCAAAATAAACAAGAAAGAAGTTAAGGAGGTGCATAGAATTTTAGAAAAGGCAGATATGATAGACATTTGGGGAAAACTGAGTGGAGATAAAAAGGAATATACTTTCTTCTCAGCACATACTCAAAAAGTGACCATGCGCTAGGGCATAAAAACCTCCCAATCCATTGCAGAAAGGCACAAATAGTCAAAGAACCCTTTTCAGATAATGATGCAATAAAAATTATTTGTAATGAAGGACCATGGAAAAATAAACTAAAAATTATTTGGAAACTAAATAATCTAATTCTAAAGAATGAGTGGGCCAAAGAACAAATGATAGAAACAATTAATAACTTCATTCAAGAGAATGACAATAATGAGACAACATACCAAAACTTATGGGAAGCAACAAAAGCAGTTCTTAGGGGAAATTTCATATCTCTAAATGCTTACATGAATAAAATAGAGAAAAAGAAGATCAATTGGGCATGCAACTGAAAAAGCTAAGAAAAGGACAAATTGAAAATCCCAAATTAAATACCAAATTAGAAATACTGAAAATCAAAGAAGAGATTAATAAAGTTGAAATCAAGAAAACTATTAAATTAATAAATAAAACCAAGAGCAGTTTTTATGAAAAAAGAAATAAAATTGATAAACCTTTACTCAATTTGATTAAAAAAAAAGAAAGAAGAAAACCAAATTAACAGAAGGGGAAGTAAAATACCTAAATAAAGCTATCTCAGAAAAAGAAATTGAGCAAGCCATTAATGAATTCCCTAGGATTGTAGGGGGTGAAAGAGAGTGAAGAGCTGAAAGAGGATGTCTAGGTTTGGATCCCACTGGACAGGGAAGATGGTGGTACCATTCATAGTAATAAGGGAATTAGGGAAAAAAAGAAGAGGAGATATTTGTGGTGGGGCAAGAATGAGTTCAGTTTATAGTGTATCTATTCGTAAAGACAATCAGTAAGTGAGAGATCTTTCCTGCCTATTGAATAGACCTCAGGTCACACCAACAAAAGGAGGCCTGATTAGAGACAGACCCACACCCTTTCACTAACTAAGTGTGAGGCCCCAGTCTGGTTAGCAAACTAGTTTGATATTTTGTGAAAGGAATGAAGCCCTCAGTGAGGTGGGCTTATTGGTTTTAGAATATTATTGCCACAATATCGAATTGGGGGCATCGGTCCTTGGATCTGATCCTCTGGAGTCTAAATAAATGTTATATATCCTCTGCTTTCTACTTAGAGAATTCCTTATACTTCTCAATTACAAACCACTCAGGCATGTCCATGGCCTTCTCCAAGGTCATTAATTTTGTCTTCCTACTGTACTCTCCTTGCTATTCTTTAGGATACTGCATTTGATTTTAAATAGCTTGCCCTTCTTCCTTACCCCTTTGTTTTCTTATTCTCCAAGCTATGTAAAAAGTCTCATCAGAGTGCTATTTTGCTTTCTTGCTCTTTTTTGAGGGGAATGGTTTTATTGCTGCCTCCTATACAATGTTGTGGTCCTCTGTCTATGGTTCTTCAAGTATTCTGTCTCCCAGATGTGATCCCTTAGACCTATTCATAACCTCCACTTCATATTCAAAAGAGATGTTATTTAGTTCGTATGTATATAGTCAAATAGTTTCCCCTACTTTCTTCAATTTTAGTCTGAATTTTGCAATAAGATGCTCAAGATCATATCCACAGTCAGTGTGAGGTCTTGTTTGAACAGACAATATAGAGTTTCTCCACCTTTGGCTGAAAAGCAGGTAATCACTCTGATTTCAATAGTGACCATCAGGTAATGTTCATGTGTAGAGTCATCTTTTACGTTGTTGAAAAATAGTGGTTTTTATGCCCAGAGAGTTAACTTAACAAAACTCTATTAATCTCTGCTCTGCTTTATTTTTCATTCCAAATTCTAATACCAAATTTGCCTCTTATTTGTACTGTCTTTTGATTTCCTATTTCAGCATTCTAACCCCTTGAGATGAATTGTCCCCTATAATGAATATGAGTATCTTTTGGGGGGCGGTATTTTTAGAAGATGGTGTTGGTCTTCATAGAACTGATCAACCTTGGTGTCTTTGGCACTATGGTTGGAACATTGACTTGTACTTGCTATGATGTTGAAAGGTTTGCTTTGTATTTGAATAGATATCATTTTGTCAGTTTTGAGATTGTGCCCCAATACTGCTTTGCTCTCCCATTTATTGAGTATTATGGCTACTTTATTTCTTCTAATGGATTCTTGCTCACAGTAGTGTATGAAGTGGTCATTTGAGTTATATTCATGAATTCCCATCCATTTAAGTTCACTGATACCCAAAATGTCAGTTTAATAAATTTCTCTCTCTCTTCCTCTCTTTCTCTCTTTCTCTCTCTCTCTCTCTCTCTCTCTCTCTCACTCACTCTCTCTCTCTTCCTCTCTTCCTCCCCCCCCCTCTCTTTCTCTCTCTGTCAACAAATCCAGCTTATCTCACAGATTTTACACTCCATTGCTGTGTAATATTGAACTTTGTAGCATTGGACTTTCCTTTCATCATCAAATGTATCTGCTATCGACCTTCCTTTCAGCTTTAGCCTAGTCACGTCATTAGTACTAGAACAATTTTACCTATCCTCTGCTCTTACACAGCAGAGTATTGGCCACCTTGCCACCTGAGAGATGGAATCTCTTTTATCATTTTTGTGCTACCTATAGGATTTTCTTGGCAAAGATAATGAAGTGGTTTGCCACTTCTTCTCAATTTGATAACATTTTGTCAGAACTCCCTACTTTGACTTGTCCATTTCAGGTAATCTTACATAGCAAAGTTCATAGTTTTATTGAGTTAGACAAGCCTCTCTGTGACAAGGCAGTGATCCGAGGAGGGAGCTTGTATTCTACTGGGCAAGAAATGACACATGAGGAGGGATTGATGGAAAATATATACACAACAAAAATAAACTAATCTTTTGAATGACTAAAAAGGCTTAAATCAGGAATGGAATCTTGTAGAAGTTGTCATTTGCATGGAGGTCATTTGTAGAAGGCATCATTTGAAGGGTCCTTTGGTTTCCAAGAAGAAGTAAGAAGGGCCAGCACCAGAACAAAGGGTTTAGTCTATGCAAATGACAGGAGAAGGAATCTTGTGTACAGGAAATGGAAAAGAAGTTGGTCTGTTTCACTGGAACCTGAAGTGTTTGAGGGAGGGAAACTAAGAAATCAGATGGAAAAAATAGGCTTATGTAGAGTGTGAAGTATTTTCAACATCAAAGGGATACATGGAATTTAAGACTTGTGTTTAGCAATATCAATTGTACTGTTCTGTAGAAGCTTCATTGGTTAAGGAGGAGACAAAAAGAAGGGAAACAAATAAGGAAGTTATAGCTATAGTACAAGTGAGAGGAGATGAGTATCTGAACTGAGGTAGGTTCTGTTTTCAAGGATAGAAATAAAAGGTTATGAAAAATATTGAAAGGCAGAATGGACAGGCCTTGGCAATGGATTGGAAATGGAGGGTAATGAATGAAGAGTTAACAGAAGCAATGACAAGCTTTTAAGATTCCCCATTTTCTCATTATTAAATCTAACTGTACATTGTCCTTCCATATATGATGATATTTATCAAGGTAAAGCAACTTTATGGAAGCGAAGTCTTTGGTCAATTAAATACTACACATGAGTCTGATCCAGTTAAATACTATGGAAGAAACAGAAATTTTCCATAAGTGAGTATTAAAAATTGAAAAACATCCAGGTTTTGACATTTTCTGCTAGGAAGTGCAGAAGTGCTCTGAGACTTAATATTATATTGAAGGAAGAACATTGTTTTTTTAGTTGATTTAATTGCTTGTTCAAAAGACAGGTCAGGGAGGGGCGGAGCCAAGATGGCCTCGTGAAGACAGCGTCTTACTGGAGCTCTCTCACAAGGTCTGTCAGATTCCTATAAAAAAGTGAATTTGAGCAGATTTTTTTTTTAAATGCAATTTATTTCTTTAACATATTTGGTTTTCAGCATTGATTTTCACAACAGTTTGAATTACAAATTTTCTCCCCATTTCTGCCCTCCCCCCCCACTCCAAGATGGCGTATATTCTGGTTGCCCTGTTCCCCAGTCAGCCCTCCCCTCTATCACCCCCCTCCCCTCTCATCCCCTTTTCCCTTCCTTTCTTGTAGGGTTAGATAAATTTCTACGCCCCATTGCCTGTGTATCTTATTTTTTAGTTGCATACAAAAAGTTTTTTTGTTTTTGAACATCTGATTTTAAAACTTTGAGTTCCAAATTCCCTTCCCTCTTCCCTTCCCACCCACCCTCCCTAAGAAGTTGAGCAATTCAACCTAGGCCACACATGTATTATTATGTATAACCCTTCCACAATACTCATGTTGTGAAAGGCTAACTACATTTTGCTCCTTCCCAACCCATCCCGCTTTATTGAATTTTCTCCCTTGACCCTGTCCCCTTTCCAAAGTGTTTGTTTTGATTACCTCCACCCCATCTGTCCTCCACTCCATCATCCCCCCACCTTTTATTTTTTTTTTATCTTCCTCCCTCTTCTTTCCTGTGGGGTAAGATACCCAACTGAGTATGTATGGTATTCCCCCTCAGGCCAAATCTGATGAGAGCAAGGTTCACTCATTCCCCCCTCACCTGCCCTCTCCCCTCCTCCCAAAGAACTGCTTCCTCTTGCCACCTTTATGCGAGATAATCCACCCCATTCTATCTCTCCCTATCTCCCTCTCTCAGTATGTTACTCTCTCATCCCTTAATTTCATTTTATTTCTTTTAGATATCTTCCCTTCATCCTCAACTCACCCTGTGTCTGCTCTCTCTCTTTTACATATCTATATATACACATACATACACATACATACATATACACATAGATACATACATACATACACATTCACTTATATATATACTTAAACATATATATATATATGCATATATATATGTATATATGCATATTCCCTTCAACTACCCTAATACTGAGGTCTCATGAATCATACTCATCATCTTTCCATGTAGGAATGTAACCAAAACAGTTCAACTTTAGTAAGTCCCTTGCAATTTCCGTTTCTTGATTACCTTTTCATGCTTCTCTTGATTCTTGTGTTTGAAAGTCAAATTTTCTATTCAGTTCTGGTCTTTTCACTGAGAAAGCTTGAAAGTCCTCTATTTTATTGAAAGTCCATATTTTGCCTTGGAACATGATACTCAGTTTTGCTGGGTAGGTGATTCTAGGTTTTAATCCTAGCTCCATTGACCTCCGGAATATCGCATTCCAAGCCCTTCGATCTCTTAATGTAGAAGCTGCCAGATCTTGGGTTATTCTGATTGGGTTTCCACAATACTCAAATTGTTTCTTTCTGGCTGCTTGCAGTATTTTCTCCTTGATCTGGGAGCTCTGGAATTTGGCAACAATATTCCTAGGAGATTTCTTTTTGGGATCTATTTGCAGAGGCGATCGATGGATTCTTTCAATTTCTATTTTGCCCTGTGGCTCTAGAATATCAGGGCAGTTCTCCTTGATAATTTCCTGTAAGATGGTATCTAGGCTCTTTTTTTGATCATGGCTTTCAGGTAGTCCAATAATTTTTAAATTATGTCTCCTGGATCTATTTTCAAGGTCAGTGGTTTTTCCAAGGAGATATTTCACATTGTCTTCCATTTTTTCATTCCTCTGGTTCTGTTTTATAATATCCTGATTTCTCATAAATTCACTAGCTTCCACTTGCTCCAATCTAATTTTTAAAGTAGTATTTTCTTCAGTGGTCTTTTGGACCTCCTTTTCCATTTGGCTAATTCTGCCTTTCAAGGCATTCTTCTCCTCATTGGCTTTTTGGAGCTCTTTTGCCATTTGAGTTAGTCTATTTTTTAAGGTGTTGTTTTCTTCAGTGTATTTTTCAGTATTTTTTTGGGTCTCCTTTAGCAAGTCATTGACTTGTTTTTCATGGTTTTCTCGCATCCTTCTTATTTCTCTTCCCAATTTTTCCTCTACTTCTCTAACTTGCTTTTCCAAATCCTTTTTGAGTTCTTCTATGGTCTGGGGCCAGTTCATGTTTTTCTTGGAGGCTTTGGTTGTAGGCTCTATGACTTTGTTGTCTTCTTTAGGCTGTATGTTTTGGTCTTCTTTGTCACCAAAGAAAGAATCCAAAGTCTGAGACTGAATCTGGGCGCGTTTTCGCGTCCTGGCCATATTCCCAACTAACTAACTTGACCCTTGAGTTTTTCAGTGGGGAATGACTGCTTGTAGATTACAGAGTTCTATGTTCTACGTTTGGGGGGGAGGTGCCAGCTCTGTCAGAGCCACACTCCTCCTTCCCCAAGGACCCCCAGTCCAGACTGGGCTCAGATCTTCGGCAGGCTGTGCACCCCTGCTGTGATCCGCCACTTAATTCCTCCCACCAGGTGGGCCTGGAGCCGGAAGTAACAACAGCTGTAGCTGCCCCACCTCCGCTGCCCCGGGGGCTGGAAGCCGAACCGAGAACTCCTTCCACTCCCGCAGCTTTTCCCACTAACCTTCTCCGCAGTCTTTGGTGTTTGTGGGTCGAGGGGTCTGGTAACTGCCGCAGCTCACATATTCAGGGCGCTAGGGCCCCCTCCGCCCGGCTTCCGGTCTGGATCGTCCACGCGGCTCAGGCTGGGCTCTGCTCCACTCCGTTCCCAGCTCCCAGCTCCCAGCTCCGTGTGGAATAGAGCTCACCCAGAGACCATCCGGGCTGTCCTGGGCTGGAGCCCTGCTTCCCTCTGCTGTTCTGTGGGTTCTGCCGTTCTAGAATTGGTTCAGAGCCATTTTTATAGGTTTTTGGAGGGACTTGGGTACGGAGCTCACTCTAGTCCGTGCTTACCAGCCGCCATCTTGGCTCTGCCCCGAATTTGAGCAGATTTGAGAGAGTCAGAAACCGCGAGCAGTCTGCGTGGGGCAAATTTCTGAGCCGGGAGAGTCTGAAAAGCCGGAGGCACGAACCTGTAGGCTCAGAGAGTGCTCGGTGCTGAGCTGCTCCAGACCAAGGCGGAAGCAGCTGGCCGGGAAATCCACGTGGGAGATGGGCTGGGAGAAAGCTGGGTGCCCGAAACTGGCGGAGATCCCCAGGACTCCCAACACAGGACGGCAGTCTGTGGAAGCGAGGAGAGGCAGCACAACGCCACCCATGAAACACCTTCTCCAGAAGTTTGCAGCCCAAACATATTGAACGCCGCTTCCTGAACTTCCGGGAGTTCTTAATGTCCAGGTAAACAGCTCTAATCCCTCCCCTCCCCACCCAGAGAATCCCTAGGGAAAAAAAAAAAGAACGCTGGAACTGAGCAGAAAGTAGTGGGGCTTCAGTGATCAAATAGCAGAAGTTCATTAGTCCCAGAGGGGCAGAGTCAGCAGGGGTCTATGCCAGGCGCCCAGACGTAACCTTGCTCCCCCAGGGGAAGTGCCAGACATCAGCTCAAACAACAAACAGCTGAGACGATTGCTGAAAAACAAGTGCTGGAGAGCACCCACAGGGAGTGAGACGCCAGGGAGCCAGACCCCTCCCCCACACCTCAGGAAACTGAAGGTTATAATTCTAGACTCACAACCCCCAGAATAAGAAAGCTGGGACAGAAAGCCCTGAGACCCACAGATAGAAATTCGTTTTAAAGCCAGCAAAAGGCAAACCAACATGAAGAAGAACACAAAAAAACCGAGGACAATAGATTCTTTTTATGGAGACAGGCAGGATCAAAATATCAACATAGAAGAGGATAGCAATGGCATGGTAGATACATCAGATACTTCAAAAGCTAATATGAACTAGTCTCCAGCCCAAAAAGCACTTCTGGAAGAGCTAAAGGAGGATTTTAAAAACCAAACTAGGGAGCTAAAAGAAAATATGAAAAAAATGAAAAAAAATTCACTGATGAAATCAAGTCCCTAAAGAATAAGATTGGCGAAAAGGATACGGAGATTGAGAATCTAGAGAGAGAAAAGGACACCCTGAGAGGCAAAATCAACCAATTGGAAATGGAGACTCAAAAGCAAAATGTAAACACTAACTCATTCAAAATTAGACTTGAGCAAGTGGAAGCTAATGAATCTATGAGGCATCAAGAAGTAATAAAACAAAACGTAAAGAATGAAAAAATAGAAAAAAAATGTGAAATATCTGATTGGCAAAACAACTGACCTGGAAAATAGATCCAGGGGTGTATTAGGAGGGCAGAGTTTATAATCTCAAAGAGGATCATAAACATGTCTGAAAGGTTCGGAACCGCCGGATATAAGAAACTCTCAAAGTAGAAGGCAGAAGAATCAAAACATATATTTAGGCTCCACAGTAACCAACCCATGAACCAGCAACCCCATTTTGATATATGGATCAAAAGCTTCCAGGCCCAATAAGTACGCCTTGAAAGAGTAACCAGGAGGCTACAGAGAAGCATGATTGCGTAAAGCAAAATCATGCTTCCCCCTCTATGGTAATAAGATTACCCACTGGCCTGAAGTCTTTGTTCAGCTTCCTCCCATAGGTCAGCTCTGCTACTGGCAGCTCCTCCTTCAGCTGTGGCTGTGGCTGTAGCTGTAGCTGTAGCTGTGGCTGTAGCTGTAGCTTTAGCAGCCTCTGTCTCCAACAGGAGCTGCTTTTAACCATCCGGCTTTTGCGGGGGTGTAAGGTACGCCGGGGAAAGCAAAGGTTCTTTCAATCTGCTTAAGCAAGGTGAAGGGGTTGACCAGGAAAGCACAGGTTCTTTCCATCAGCTTAAGCAAGGGAAGCAAGGTGAAGGGGCCGACAAGCTTACTCCAGTCCAACATACAAACAGCATTCAGTTCAGGGGAAAAAGCCAAACTAGTCAAGGGCACTTGTTGACTAAGTGCTAAGGAGCCCATTTTTGGTTGCCAATACAAGGAGAGACAACTTGAGAGTTATTGGTCTACCGGAAATCCACGATGAAAAAAAGAGCCTTGACAGTATCTTCGAAGAAATTATCAAAGACAACTGCCCAGAGGTCCTAGAACCAGAGGGCAAAATAGTCATTGCAAGAATTCACCGATCACCCCCTGAAAGAGATCCCAAACTGAAAACACCAAGAAATATTATAGCCAAATTTCAGAGCTATAAACTCAAGGAGAAAATACTGCGAGCAGCCAAAAAGAAGCAATTCAAATATCGTGGAACTACAGTCAGGATCACGCAGGATCTCTCAGCTTCCACATTAAAAGACAGGAGAAATTGGAATATGATATTCCGAAGGGCAAAGGAGCTGGGACTACAACTAAGGATCAACTACCCAGCAAAACTAAGCATAATTTTCCAGGCAAGGCGATGGACATTCAATGAAATAAGGGAATTCCAGACCTTCCTGATGAAAAGGCCAGAACTCAATGGAAAATTTGATCTCCAAATACAAAACTCAAGAGAGACATAAAAAGGTAACCAGGGGGAAAAACCCCACAAACTTTATTAACCAATAAGGGCAGGTTGTTTACATTTTTATGTGGGATTATATCATCTTATCTATGGTATATATATATATATATATATATATATATATATATATATATATATATATATATATATATATATATATATATATATATACATATACATGTCATTCTTGTGAATGGTACAACTATTATGACAAATGAAAGGGATATACATAGGTTGTGAATTCCTGTATAAATTAACTGATGTAAAGATATAAAATATAAATTAGAAATATAAAGGGAGGGCTATGAGGGAAGTGGTAAGGAGGTAGTAGAAAAGGGTAAATTACACCAAAGGAAGTGGCATAAAAACATGTTATAGTAGAGGTAAAGAAGGGAGGGAGAAGAGCAGTATTTGAGCTTTACTGTCATCTGATCTAGTTCAAGAAGGGAATAACATACTCTGATAAGCTTAGAAATCTAACTTGTCCTACGGGAAGTGGGAGGGTAAGGGGGGAAAAAGGGAGGGGGGTGGGCGGAAGGGAGAGGAGAAGTAGCAAGTAGGTAACGGTATGATAAGGGAGGGGAATAAAGAGGGAGGGTTAACTGAGGAAAGCGGCGGTCCAAAGCAAAACTTTGCTGAGGAGGAGAAGGGGAAAGGGAGAAATAAAAGCATAAACAGGGGGAATTAGGATGGAGAAAAAGACACAGATAGAAATCATAACCCTGAACGTGCAGGGGATGAACATTCTCACAAAACAGAAGCAGATAGCAGAATGGATTAAAAACCATAATCCTACAATATGCTGTTTACAAGAAACGCATCTGAAACAGGGGGATACACATAGGGTTAAGGTAAAAGGCTGGAGTAAAATATATTCTGCCTCAGCTAAAGTAAAAAAAGCAGGTGTAGCAATCCTAATCTCAGAAAAAGCAAAAGTAAAGATAGATCTAATTAAAAGAGATGAAGAAGGCCATTATATCCTGCTAAAAGGCACCATAAACAATGAAGCAATATCATTGCTTAACATTTATGCACCAAGTGGTAAGGCATACATATTCTTAGAGGAGAGGTTAAGAGAGTTACAGGAAGAAATAGACAGCAAAACTATAATATTGGGAGACCTCAACCTCCCCCTTTCTGAACTTGATAAATCTAACCTCAAAATAAATAAGAAAAAAGTTAAAGAGGTAAACAGAATTTTAGAAAAGGCACATATGATAGACCTCTGGAGAAAACTGAATGGGGATAAAAAGGAATATACTTTCTTCTCAAAAGTTCATGGCACATACTCAAAAATTGACCATGTACTAGGGCATAAAAACCTCACAATCCAGTGCAGAAAAGCAGAAGTAGTCGAAGCATCCTATTCAGATCATGATGAAATAAGCATCATTTTTAATATAGTACCATGGAAAAATAAGCTAAAAACTAATTGGAAACTAAATAATCTAATTCTAAAGAATGAGTGGGCCAAAGAACAAATCAGAGAAACAATTAATAACTTCATTCAAGAGAATGACAATAATGAAACAACATACCAAAACTTATGGGATGCAGCAAAAGCAATTCTTAGGGGAAGTTTTATATCTCTAAATGCCTACATGAATAAAATAGGGAAAGAGGAGATCAATGATCTGGGCATACAGCTGAAAAAGCTAGAAAAAGAGCAAATTGAAAACCCCCAATTAAATACCAAATTAGAAATACTGAAAATCAAAGGAGAGATTAATAAAATTGAAACCAAGAAAACTATTGAATTAATAAATAAAACAAAGAGCTGGTTTTATGAAAAAACCAATAAAATTGATAAACCTTTGGCCAATTTGATTAAAAAAAAGAAAGAAGAAAATCAAATTACCAGTATCAAAAATGAAAAGAGTGAGGTCACCTCTAATGAAGAGGAAATCAAAACAATAATTAGGAATTATTTTGCCCCACTGTATGCCCATAAATTTGACAACCTTAGAGATATGGATGAATATCTACAAAAACATAAACTGCCCAGGCTAACAGAGAAGGAAGTGAAATTTCTTAATGACCCCATATCAGAAAAACAAATTGAGCATGCCATCAACGAACTCCCTAGGAAAAAATCTCCAGGGCCAGATGGTTTTACATGTGAATTCTATCAAACATTCAAAGAACAACTAATTCCAATACTTTGTAGACTATTTGGGAAAATAGGTGAAGAAGGAGTCCTACCAAATTCTTTTTATGACACAAATATGGTACTAATACCCAAACCAGGTAGAGTTAAAACAGAGAAAGAAAATTATAGAACAATTTCTTTAATGAATATTGATGAAAAATTTTAAATAAAATATTAGCAAAAAGATTGCAGCAACTCATTACGAGAATAATACACTATGGCCAGGTAGGATTTATTCCAGGAATGCAAGGCTAGTTCAATATTAGGAAAACTATTAGCATAATTGACCATATCAACAACAAAACTAGCAGAAATCATATGATCATCTCAATAGATGCAGAAAAAGCCTTTGATAAAGTACAACACCCATTCCTATTAAAAACACTAGAAAGCATAGGAATAAGTGGAACCTTCCTCAAAATTATAAATACCATCTACCTAAAACTATCGACAGGCATTATTTGTAATGGGGATAAACTAGATGCATCCCCAATACGATCAGGGGTGAAACAAGGATGTCCATTATCACCCCTATTATTCAATTTGGTACTATTAACTTTAGCTGTAGCAATAAGAGAAGAAAAAGAAATTGAAGGAATTAGAATAGGAAAAGAAGAAACTAAATTATCACTTTTTGCAGATGATATGATGATTTATCTAGAGAATCCTAGAGAATCAAGTAAAAAACTACTTGAAATAATAAACAACTTTAGCAAAGTTGCAGGATATAAAATAAACCCACATAAATCCTCAGCATTCCTATACATTACTGACAAAGCCCAAACAGCAAGAGATAGAAAGAGAAATTCCATTCAAAGGTACTGAAGGCACTATAAAATATTTGGGAGTCTATTTGCCAAGACAAACCCAGGGCCTATATGAACATAACTATGAAACACTTTTCACGCAAATAAAATCAGATCTAAATAAATGGAGAAATATCAGTTGCTCATGGTTAGGCTGAGCTAATATAATAAAAATGACAATTTTACCTAAATTAATCTATCTATTCAGTGCTATACCAATCGAACTACCAAAAAATTTTTTTACTGAGCTGGACAAAATAATAACAAAATTCATCTGGAAAAACACGAGGTCTAAAGTATCTAGGATATTAATGAAAAGACATGCTAGAGATGGTGGCTTAGGCACACCAGATATTAAACTGTACTACACAGCAGCAGTCATCAAAACTGCCTGGTACTGGTTAAGAAACAGGGGTGTGGATCAGTGGAATAGGATAGGTACACAAGTAGGTAAAATCAACAAGTTTAGCAATCTACTCTTTGATAAACCCAAAGAGGCCAGCTTCTGGGCTAATAATTCACTATTTCACAAAAACTGTTGGGAAAATTGGAAAATGGTAGGGCAAAAACTGGGCATAGACCAATATCTTACACCATATACCAAAATAAATCAAAATGGGTTCATGATTTAGGAATAAAGCTGATACTCTAAGTAATTTGGGAAACAAGGAATAGTTTACTTATCAGATTTGTGGAAAAGTAAAGAATTCATGACCCAACAAGAGATAGAGAGCATTACAAAATGCAAAATGGATAATTTTGATTATGTCAAATTGAAATGTTTTTGTACAAAAAAAGCCAATGCAACAAGAATTAGGAGGGAAGCAGAAAATTGGGAGAAAATCTTTGCAACTAGTATCTCTGATAAAGGCCTCATCTCTAAAATATACAGGGAGCTGAGCCAAATATATAGGAATACAAGCCATTCCCCAATTGAGAAATGGTCAAAGGATATGAACAGGCAGTTTTCAGAGGAAGAAATTAAAGCTATCTACAGGCATATGAAAAAATGCTCTGGATCACTACTGATTAGAGAAATGCAAATCAAAACAAAAATGCAAATCTTAGATACCACATCTCTCCTGTCAGATTGGCTAAAATAACAAAACAGGAAAATGATAAATGCTGGAAAGGATGTGAGGAAATTGGAACATTGTTGCATTGCTGGTGGAGTTGTGAGCTGATCCAGCCATTTTGGAGGGCAGTTTGGAACTATGCCCAAAGGGCTATAGAAATGTTCATACCCTTTGACCCAGCAATACCACTTCTAGGGTTGTATCCCAAAAAAATCACACAAGCGGGAAAAGGACCCATATGTACAAAAATATTTATAGCAGCTCTTCTTGTGGTAGCCAAGAATTGGAAATCAAAGGGATGCCCATCAATTGGGGAATGGCTGAACAAGCTGTGGTATATGAAGGTGATGGAATACTATTGTGCCATAAGAAATGGGGATGATGCAGACTTCATAAGAACCTGGAAAAACCTATACGACATAATGCTGAGTGAGTGGAGCAGAGCCAGGAGAACGTTGTACACAGCCACAGATATACGGATTCCGTGAGGACCAACCCTGACATACTGCGCTCTTCTCAGCAACCTAAGGGGCAAGGACAACTCCAGGGGACTCAAGATGGAGAATGCTATCTTCATCCAGAGAAAGAACTGTGAAGTTTGAATACAGATCGAGGCGCACTACATGATCACCCTTTTTTTGCTTCTCTTTTGTTTTTTTGGGTTGGTTTTTTTTTTTTGGTTCTGTTTCTTCTTTCTCATGATTCATTCCATTGGTCAAAATTCTTCTCCACGACTTGACTAGTGCATAAAATAATTCAATGTGAAGTTATACATGACAGTTATATGAGATTCCATGCCGTCTTGGGGAGGGAGGAGGGAGGGAGGGGAGAAAATCTGGAACTCAAAACTATGTAGAACCGTGTGTGGTAAACTAAAAATAAATAAAGAAATTAAAAAAAAGACAGGTCAGGGGCCATCTCCCTGCTGAGACCTTGTCTTAAAGCTTATTATTCATGACTAATGTGAAAATATGTTTAATAAGAATGAATATGTGGAGCCTATATCAGATTGCCATCCATCTTGGGAAAGGGGGAGGGGAAGGAGGTGGAGAAAATTTAAAACTTATGGAAGTGCATGTTGAAAACTAAAAATAAATTAATTTATAAAAAATTAAACTCCCAAAGCACTCCTTCAAAAAATATATTGCTATTGTTTTCTCTGGATTAACATTATTTGATACTTCTTCATATGTACACTGTATTTACTTTCTCCTTACTATGATTTTGGTCTACCTATTGTTGATTAGTTCCCACTTATATAGCAGTTCTTGATTTAAAAATTGTATTCCCCAATTGGATTTTATGCCAATACTATCTAAAACATCCATACTCTTTGATCCAAACATCCCACTGCTGGACATGTAACCCATGGAGAAACTCAGCAAAAACAAAATTTTGATATAGTGTCAAGTTTTCATTTAACAGCACTTTGTGTATTCAGAAAAGAACAGGGAAAAAAGTACATGTCCATCAAATGGAAAATTACTAAAGAAACCATGATGCCTAAATAAAATTGAATATTAGTGTGCTATAAGAAATGACGAACATGGTAAATACAGAGAAGCATAGAGAGGTGGCAGGAAACTTGAATAAACAGATGCAAAATTAAAATTAGCAAGTCCAGAATAAAACAATATACACAATGCCTATAAAATGTGAGTTTTAAAAAAATAAGCAAAAAGGAAATGAAATATTGCAGAGTTGTTTACAACAAGGTTAGTTCCAAAAGAATATGAGAAATCTTCTTTTGCTCACTTTCAAAGTTTGGGGATGATAGGTATGGAACATTGTATATAATAGTTACATTATATTTTTGTTGAATAGTTTTAATGGATTATTCTCTTAATTCTTTCGTTTTTAGGCTTCATTTTTTTATAAGGGATAGCTTTCTGGAAGTCAGGAGAAGCAGAGTTATAGAAGGAAATGTAGTTGAAGTTAAAATAAGAAATCAGTAGAAATCTATCAACCAGTAACCACAACAATAAAGGAAAAAAATCAACACAAAACTTTGTGAGGTTGGTGTTTTGGTTCTTTGGCAAATATATGGTGTTTTTTTATGTTAACACATCTGACTATGCATTAATTATATTCAATTGAAATATATATATTTGATTAAACACCTACTATTGGAGGAAACATTTTGTAAATGATATAAAATTGAACTTGGAGACAGGAGCCCCAAAGTTTTCGAAATCATGTTTCAGGTTCCCCACTACTAAAATGGGGATAACATCAGAGGTGTCATGAGGATCAAATAAGGGAATGTGTACAAAGTGTTTTATGAAAATTAAAGTAATATGTGAATATTAGCTATGGTAATTTTTATTATAGTAAAGGTAAAGTACTCAGGATTGGAACAAAATAAAATAAATGAATCTGATTTCTAAGACTTTATTTCTGTAGTCAGAGATGTTTGTGCAAAGGATAGAGTGTTGGCCCTGCAGTCAGGAAGACTAAAGTTCATATCTATCCCCAGACACTATCTTTGCTACCCTGGTAAGTCACTTAACTTATTTCCCTCTTTTCCATCATTTTTTTTTAAGTTTTGAAGATCAAATGAGACAATATATGTAAAGCACAGTACCTGAAAGATACATAAATTAAAATGTATATTGACATTTAATTAAAAAATATAAAAATACTTGACACATATAAGGTGCTATATAAATGCTTACTCTATGCATTTCCTTTCATTTCTTCCAAATCATACTTCCACATCCTTCAAAGTTATTTTCTATCTCATAAATTCTTCATATATGTTCTACACAAAATATCATAGACTATTTTTGTTGTTGTTATTTGTATCTCAGGTATACCCATATCTCCTTTATATTGGCTATCTATCACATCTTAGTATTCAATGAATATTCATTCTTGTTTTAGTTGGCATTCCTGCTCCCCCAAAAGGAACTTGAAAAAATCTCATCCTGCCTCTGTTGACTTTCCTTTCTTGATTATACTTCAAGTATATTCAATCATTTGCTAGAACATAACAATTCTATAGCTAAAAGTTTCCTATCTGTCACCTCATTTCCACTCTCTACCTCAAGCCTTTATCATATCTGATCAAGACTATTTCAATATCCATCTAATTTCCCTCTTTCTTAAATCTCTTCACTCCACAATCCCTACTTTTCATTTCTACAAAATTGATAATCCTAAAACTATAATTGGATCATGTCATAATTCTGATAAAAAAACTTTCAATTTCTCTTGGTTGTCTCTAGCACATGATATGACGTCCTGATTACAGTATTTAAAACACATGATTATTTGGTTTCCAACTACCTTCCTAATGTTATAAAATATTGTTCCTTTGATTGAAGTATATAACACAACTAGCATAATAAAGAAGAGGTCAACTGAGAAAACAAAATACAACAAAAAAAATCTTCGCATCTGTGTTAAGGATGTGATGGAAGCTTACAGTTTCTGAGCCTTTGATTTTGCAATCCTCTTTGACCAGAATATTTACCCAATCTTCTTTGCCCCATTTCTTTAAAATCTTACATAATAGTGAAACTAAGTACTTTTTAATGAAAAAGGTACAGTTCTGTGAATGACAAAATAGCAAAGGAAATAGCTGTCAGGAAGATATCTCTGAGAACATGGAATGACTATTGTTTACTGGAGAGTGATCACATCACAACTGATGCAAATCAAATATTTTGCCTTGAGTTGTTCTAACCAATAAATTACAGTTCATTGAAAGTCTCACCAATCATTAAATTGATTCGATTTTATAAGGAACAACACAAAATTAATTTCATGCTAACAGCAAAGAGATTGGTTTCCTGAAATTACTCACATTGGTCATCAATTTTTTGAGCATCTATTCATTGTCAATTTTCCTTCATTCTGCAGAATGTTTTATTCAGGGTAGGGATTTTCTGCACTTTGGTTTAAAAAACCAAACTGTATCATTATCTTTAAATATTCCATATCTGTTGAAATCAAAGGAAGTCGATGACTTCAAAAGCTAGATTTCTCACTGTCTGGAGTTTTACCTTTCTAACCACTCCCATTAAACCCACATTCAATACATTCCCCCAGGTCTATAAATGTCAAAATAACTTCTACAAAGTGGAATTCTGTACTATTAGGTTGAGGAAATATCATTTTTAATGCTTCTGCTCAAATTACTTGTAATTTCCTTCCAGGAGTAATTGGACTAGGGCCATTCCAAAGCCAAATGGTCATAGATTTTTCTCTTCATTAAGGACATACCAAAATGAACATTGGTATACTCTTTTCGTGCTGTGGGTAATTTGGCAAGTTGCAGAACTGTTGTGACCCTGAGTGTTTTTTTTTGTTTAACTTCATCCTAGAAAGTCAATGTTGCATGAAAAATGAATTGTCAAAAACCAGCACATCCTGGGAATGGGTCTTCTCTAAGTTTGAGCTTATTTTCCATTTAGATCAGATTATTAGGTCTTCTAAGTTGTCATCATTCAACTAATTTTTGTAACTTTGTGCCAGGTAGCTGCCCCCAGAAAACTTTTAGTCCCTATGTGTCCCTGTGTCCCTTAACATGCAAATTCTCACCATCAACCTTTCTGATCAGTGGGGAGCTGCAGTTCATGATTTTGGAGGAATGAAGGACAATTGTGGGCTTTGTGCCTCAGGAATCACTCAATCCAACACTAAGGCATGGACCATTGCAAGATTATTCATCCTGATCACTTCTTATATTCATTACAATGACTATATATATATATATATCCTTTAAATTTCAATCTGTTCCATTATCTCTTCCTTGATTAATTTCCATTTGAATTCATGTAGGTCTTATAAACTGTACAGAATGATCAAATAGAGATACCCACAGTTATCTTCTTATAAAACAGCAAAAATGGATGGATTGAATGGTTTCTTTTTCTCCCTTAAAAATGGCAAAAACAAGAAAACACTCTTTTTTATATATTTGTGGATTGTATTTAATAACTTTCCCCAATGTAGCAGTTGATCTTGTTATGAAAATGTGATCATACATGATACATGAAAGCATGTATTAAAGCACATATTTATACAGACATGAATATAAAACATAAAAGTCATTTGGATACAATCATGCATGTCTATGCACACAAATATATAAATATATGGATGTACAGCTACTTACTTATATGCATATTTTATATACATAGTATTTTCAAGCTGCAATATAATGCATATATATGTATTGTATACACATACATATATACACATTTATATACATTTATGAACACATAGTCCTTAGAGCATGGGCAAAGTTTCTGCAAGGTTGGTTATACCTAGTATGGCTAATATTCCTTTCCTGGTGAGCTTGATGAGCCTATTTTTCTTAACTTCCTGACAGCCCATGTGTGAATGAGATATTGCTTCTATGGTGAAGAAGGGTTATAATGACTAAAGAGCTAAAATTGAGGTTACATGATAACAACAACAATTAGCAAACAATATTTTAATTTCTTCATTGGTTTTTCTTGAGTATAGAAGACTGCTCTGAGTGGCCATATTGGAAAAGGACAGCAGACATAATCTTCCCCCTGGCTGTCATGTATCCCTGAATGCAAGGGACGTATATTTATTTTCTCTCCTTTTGTTTAAATTCATGATTATGAGTGAATGAACCTTTTAAGAGGAGAATGCAAAAGAGAGAAGGTAGATCAGGAAATATGTCAAATCATCAAAGCAGCCTTTCACAAGAAATATGTGTCAGCTTTAGTAGCAGCCTAGTCCGATGATATGTCAGAAAAACATACCTGAGTGACCTGCTCGACTTAGCTCAACAACAGATTAATATGCCAGATGAGACATTGCACCTAATCAGTTCCCAAGTCATGTGGCTTTCATCTCCACGGCATCTTTCTCATTTGTCCCTTTCTCTCTACCCACTTACCCACTACTCTACAAGTCTAGTACCTCATCATCTCTCACAGGGATTATTACAATAGTTTTTAATTGGTCTCTTTGTCTCTAGTCTCTTCTCTTAACCAATTCTCAAATCTCTCAGGAAGAACACTGATAGCTATGTTAAGAACTGTTTGAAAAGAGAGTGATTTGAAACACAGATTCTAAATAACAGATTATTGAAAGCAAAAGTCTGACCAATGTCACTAATTCTCAGTAAGCTTCACTATCATCTCCCCACCCCATTACTCTTGGAATGAAATACAAAGTCCATTTTCATCAGTTGCCCATTTAAGTCTTTCACAACTTGGTTCTAATTCTGTCTTTCCATCCTAACTGTACATTTTCCCCCTCACATAAGCATCAGCATAAACACACTCTCTTTTTTGCTGGGTGTATTTCTTAGGCTTAACATTCCACCCCCTCTTTCTTTGCCTTTGCATGCATTGTCCCCTATGTCTAGAATTCACTCCTCCTTCATCTCTCACAAATAATACCGTATTTATTTCTCCAAATGCTAGTTTCTCTATTGAAACTATTGTACATTTTTTCTGTGCACAGTTTAACATATATTGCCTCCCACAATAGAATATAAGTTTAGATACTGTAGACTTTTTAAACTTGTGTTTGCATCTCTAGCACCTACAAAAGTGCCTGGGTCATCATTTTTGCTTAATACACATCCATTGATTGATTATTGTTATAATTTTATGATAGCTATGAAATAAGTTAATTTTTGTGGGAGGAAATCAACTTGGAATATAAAAATCTTAATTAATTAAATTTTAGATCTGCTATTTTTAGATGTATAATATTTTGGACAGGCCATTTTATAGGCACAATGTTATTTGACCTACAAACTGAAGAAATCTTGTAATTGTCAACTGTAATGCCCTTAGAAAGCAATTCAGTATAGTACTTTGAGACTAATCAGGAAGACCTGGATTCAAGTCCTGCCCTCAGAATTTTCTGATTTTATGATACTGGGCAAATCACCTAACCTCTCCATTATGGAGGCACTTCTCTAAGCCTTTGAAAAAGAAGGGCCAACCTATATAGCTAGTGGGAGTTTCTCAACAAAAGTTCCTGATTCCAATAAAATCAAGAAGTCAATCACTACCTCTGTTGCTGAAACTCCATGTTAAATGAACACTCTTGCTATGAACTCAGTAGACGGCAGAGTGTTAGATTTATAAGAATCCAATGAGATAACATATGTAAAGCACTTTGAATACCCTAAAACTATGTATAATTCTTGGCTATCAGTAGTAGTAGCAGTAATAGTTGTAGTAGTAGTAGTAGTAGTGGTAGTAGTAGTAGTAGTAGTAGTAGTAAACTTCTCTGGAACTCAGTTTCCTTCTCTACATAATTACCCTTTGACCTATGCAGACTCTAAGGTTCCCTTTTAGTTTCATGTCTTTGATCTTATAATGCTAAGTGCAGTCCTGTGATCTCTATAAATGGATCTCAATAACTGAGGACTTTTCATCCCATTTGATAGAACCATCACTGGACCAACTAGCACTGCACATCCTTAATTAATAAAAGTCAATAGAAATTAAGAATTTATGGCCCCTAAGATGGCTTACCAGTTGTCTGACCAAGTAGGTATCTCATTTTGAAGATCCTGATTAGCCCCAGCTCCTTTAATAACCTGGGACCCTTGCCTATATGCACTTAACCGCAGACAACCAATGGTGCCTGGAAATACATGTTTCTTTCATTTTTTTTTTATTTTACCATAACTTGTGTCTGAGGCTGGATGGAATTTTACCTCATAATTATTTAAGGAGCTGGAACAATGGCTGTCCATAGCAATACATATATTATCCCCTTTGGGGATGAATTCTAATGTCCTACAATGTGCTGAAAGGTACAGATTGATTTTAACCTCTATTCAACTCTTAGATCAGTAAGTGTGTGATAAATAGCACTTCCTTTTAGCCTCTGCAATGCTGACTGCTGCATATTTACCCTGGAGGGCACTGCCAAGCCTCAAATTATTTACAAGTACTGAAATGTTATAAGCTTCATCACAGGAAAGGAGGTACTTTTTAATTATGTGTCACACACACACACACACACACACACACACACACACACGTGTGTGCACACTCACTCCTCTGCTGTAACTTTTAATTGCTGAGGTATCTGATATTTTATAAATGTGTATTGGATCAGATCATAAACTTTTAACCTGGTAGTCAAATCCTCCATATTTCTGTTTTCTACTTATGTCCTTATTTTTCAAAGGGGCTCCTCTGTTCCAGTCAGGCTATGCTCATTTCTGTTTTCATAATTGTCTCATCTATGTGATAGGGGAACACTAAACAGATTCTCCCAGAAGCAGGTCCCTGTTGTCTGCCACATGGGTGCCTCCATTTTATGTGAAGTGGGCATATGCCATTTTTTTCCTGATAGGGTGATAGATTGAGAGGACGGTGGGAACTTTTTTTTTTTAAATTCTTGGAAATCTAAGCATATTCATGAGTAGCATGGCATAGTCCAGTAAACAAAGACTGAACATGAGAGAGGGAGTACTAAAGGATACAAGTACCCAGAGAACATTGGGGGAGGGGATCAAAATTGTGGGGACAAATCCAAAGGTTAAAATACATGATACATAGCTGTCTCATGCACATAGGCTGGGAAAAGAGGGCCATAATGCGTGGATATGTAAAACAGTGTTATTTCTGGAATAAAACAAATGTGGAAATTAAGTATGTCAAGAGGCACAGAAATTATGCTTAAATTGTTAATTTGAGAAGAAGTTTTGAACAATTATTTAGGGAAATAGATTAGAAAGCCAAGTGAGGAAGAATTCATTGATCATGGTTAATTTTGCAAGAACAAATTGAGATTAAATAATGTGAACAATTTTGATCACAGAAAATACAATAATGTAGCAAAAATTAGAAGAGAAGTAATAGGAAAAAATTGGCATTGAGTTTCTCTCATAAAGGTCTAATTCTTAATATATATAAGAAACAGATTCAAAACTATAAAACAAAGAGTCATTCCACTTTAGATAAATAGTCAAAGGATATGAGCAGGGATTTTTAAAAGTGAGAAATCCAAGTTATCAATAATTATACCAAAAATGTCTGAATTGCTAATAATCAAAGAAATACATATTAAAGGATTTTGACCCATCAAATTGACAAAGATTAAAACAAAATAAAATGGCAATTGTTGGAGGGACTGTAGGGAAACAGGTACAGTAGTACACTCCCAAGTAGAGCTGGGAAATGGTCCAATATTCTGAAAAGTAATTTAGAACTATACCCAGGATACGATCCAGCTGATCCTACCCTTTGGCTCAGCTATACCACTAATGGCATATATCCCAAGTCAAAGAGAGAAGAAAAGGTTCTACGTGTCTCAGTATAGAAGTAAGGTAAAATTCCTGATCTCAGAGAGGGCCATGGACATGCCTGAGTGGGTTGGAATTGCCAGATAAGGAATTCTCTGGGTAGAAGGCAGAGGCAGTATAACATTTATTTAGACTCCAGAGGATCAGATCCAAGGACTGACTGATGCCCCCAATTTGATATAGTAGTAATAATATTCCAAAACTGGCACGCCTACCTCACTGTAGTAAAAAGGGAATTATAACAAAATGCTATAGCAAGGAACCAAGCCATACTTGTAACTTTCCCTGCTAGGGACTTCCTATAAAAGACTGCTCACGAATCCTAACCCTGCTCAACACTCTCTCCTGCAGCTCTGCTGACTTTAAGTTCCTTGATCTCCTCAACTCTCGCTTGTTCAGCACTCTCCACTATGCACTCTCGATGCTGGCTCTCTGCTTCTGAATCTTGCTGCTCTCTGCTCTGCTGCTCCCAGTTCTGGGCTCTCTTTTTATATAGTCCTAGCCTTCATCTGATTGACTGGAGCTCAACTCATATACCATTGACTCTAGTCTTAGCAACTCCCCTTAGGGCCCTGAGGGCTTCATTCCTTTCACAAAATATCAAACTAGTTTGCTAACTAGACTGGGGCCTTACACTTAGTTAGTGAAAGAGTGTGGGTCTGTCTCTAACCAGGCCTCCTTTTGTTGGTGTGACCTGAGGTCTATTCAATAGGCAGGAAAGATCTTTCACTTACTGATTGTCTGTATATGTAGATACACTATAAACTGAACTCATTGTTGCCCCACCCCAAATATCTCCCCTTCTTTTTTTTCCTAATTCCCTCATTACTATGTTACTATGAATGGTACCACCATCCTCCCTGCCCAGTGGAATCCAAACCCAGATATCATCTTTCAGCTCTTCACTCTCTTTCACCCCCTACAATCCAATAAATTGTCAATACCTATATCCATATCACATGTGTTATACATCCCCTTCCTTTGCTCCTCTGACACTACCTCTATCCTTGTACAAGCCTTCATCACCTCATGTCTGGACTATTGGAAACCTCCTAGTTGTTATCCTTACCTCAGGTCTCTTCCTGATCTAGTTCATGATCCATTAAGTGTCAAATTGCTTTTCTTTAAGTCTGGCCTTGTCACCCCCTTCATTTAGTCATCTCTAGTAATTCCCTATTGCCTCCAAGATTCAATATAAAATGCTCTGGTTACTTTATAAAGCCCTCTGTAACTTGGATCCTTACTACCTTTCCATTCTTACATCTTACATTCCCCTCTGCCACAACATAATCTACAATCCAATAACACTGACTTACATGTTTAACTTCTACAGGACTCACCCAGCTCTGAATGTTTTCACCTGCTATCCCTCATGCTTGGAATTATGGTACTGCTTATTGCTACCTCCTAGCTTTCCTGACTTCCTTTGAGTCTAAGCTACAGTCCCTTTTCATGCAAACAGACTTGCCCAAGGTCACACAACTAGTGTCTGAGGCCAGATTTAAGCTCACAGCCTCCTGACTCCAGGCCTGACACTTCATCCACTGTACCACCTAAATGTCTCACCAGAATTCCTGGTTTTTAGGGGAAGCAAGTGATAGGAGGATAGTTACTGATACCATCATTAAGCATAGGCTAAATAGAGAATTGCCCATTAGGAATGTGTGTGAGGGGATCTTCACAATCTTTAACTGACCTGCTTACTGTCTCCCATACAGTCCTTTTAGTAAGCTGTGCCCAAGGACTGGAAGGCACTCCCTTGCACCTTTATTGTGATACCTGAGCAGCCAGCTATTGCTAGAAAAACCCTGCCCCCAGCCCCTAACTACAAACCCCAGTTTGCATAATAAAGAGTGGACTCAGACCTTTTGGAGTCTAGCAAATGTTCCTGGGGCTCCACGACTCCTCCAAGGAATGTCAATAGAAAAGATTATCCCACTTAACGATAACCAGTCAGAATCTGTGATCTGTCAGGACCTTTGTTCCTGTACCTCCAGATCACCCTGTGACCTGGCATGTAAATTCTCTATATAAACTACACCTTCACTTCACTGCGACGCCATTGATTTGGGTAGCACCCCGATGGCCACCGGCTAATAAATTTTCCATTTAAAACTTATACTCTGCGGAGTGTCTCACTCGCTTCTGGTATAACATTATCTCATACAGCTCCTGGCATACTTCAGATTGTTGTACCAGAAGCGAGCGAGACACACCACAGAGTATAAGTTTTAAGTGGAGAATTTATTAGCCGGCGGCCATCGGGGTACGGCACCACAAATCAATGGCAAATGTGTTGGGGTGATGTAATAGGAGGGCAGAGTTTATAATCTCAAAGAGGATCATAAACATGTCTGAAAGGTTTGGAACCGCCGGATATAAGAAACTCTCAAAGTAGAAGGCAGAAGAATCAAAACATATATTTAGGCTCCACAGTAACCAACCCATGAACCAGCAACCCCATTTTGATATATTGATCAAAAGCTTCCAGGCCCAATAAGTACGCCTTGAAAGAGTAACCAGGAGGCTACAGAGAAGCATGATTGCGTAAAGCAAAATCATGCTTCCCCCTCTATAGTAAAAAGATTACCCACTGGCCTGAAGTCTTTGTTCAGCTTCCTCCCGTAGGTCAGCTCTGCTACTGGCAGCTCCTGCTTCAGCTGTGGCTGTAGCTGTAGCAGCCTCTGGCTCCAACGGGAGCTGCTTTTAACCATCCAGCTTCTGCGGGGGTGTAAGGTACGCCAGGGAAAGCACAGGTTCTTTCAATCTGCTTAAGCAAGGTGAAGGGGTTGACCGGGAAAGCACAGGTTCTTTCCATCAGCTTAAGCAAGGGAAGCAAGGTGAAGGGGCCGACAAGCTTACTCCAGTCCAACATACAAACAGCATTCAGTTCAGGGGGAAAAAGCCAAACTAGTAAAGGGCACTTGTTGACTAAGTGCTAAGGAGCCCATTTTTGGTTGCCAATACACTCCACCCCTTGTTATAGGATACATAATCTAATCAGCCATGTATCCTAGAACATACATCGTGATCCAATTACAAAGGAAACTAAAACATATTATTCATTATAAAGCAAAACATATCATTTGGTGACATTCCTAAATATTGGTTTATGATTCAAATGTGATCCACCCCTAGGTCCCAGCAAGATAATCTCTTCAATCAATCATCCCAAAAATAATTATTAATAATTCAAATGTCCACCCCTAGATCCTTGTATCCATTACATAGGATCAATAATATCATAACAATAAAACAACACAGCAAGGATAACACAAAATAAGTAAACAGAACACTCTCATCATTCCCACCCCCCTTGAACGATTGGGGCTCAAAATCTTGGGGCAAGGGGTGAAGATCTCATTTTCCATAGCTTCTTCATGCTGAAATTGGATGTAGAGATGGCCCTGCCCCCCAAAAGTCCCATTCCAGAGGTCAGTTCTTTAAGGAGCTGGCAGGAATTCCAAGAATGCTATGTGCTTAGGCAGTCACCAGAAAGTGCAGGGTGCTTAAGCCTAAAGGAAACAAAACTAGCAACAAGGTTAGCCAAAACAAAGAACAAAAAGAGTAGACAAGTATGGACTATTATTCTTCAAATAAAATCATCTCAAGTTTGGTTGAGATTTCAGTTATGCAAAGATCCAACATCAGAGCCAAACTCAGGTGGGAAATGTTTCTTTTCAAAAGGAACATAATGAGGAAGCCAAGAGGATCCCACCCTAGATAGAGACTAAGATTGTCCTCTCAGCCTTTCCCCAGATGTACAAGGAAACACAATGGGAAAATTAAACTAAGAGGATCCCATCCTAGATAGAGACTAGGATTGTCCTCCCAGCCTTTCCCCAAATGTACAAGTTTTCATCCGTTAATCACACAAGGTTACCTTTCCTCTGAGTGGCTTATGGCATTTACCAGCATCAGCCATACCTGTGGAGTCTGTGAATCTATTATTATAACCTATTCACGGTAAAATATATGGTTCAGGGGTACGATTTGGTAATTATTTTCCCCTGAATAGACAACTGTTACAGTGTTGTCCTTCCCATGGGCTATAACTTCTGCAGCCTTTGGAATATCATCTGGCTTCCGTTTTACCCATACCTTAGCTCCTGACTTTATTCTATCAATGGAGCAAGACCCTTTTGCCCCTCTAGTAGTTATTTTGGGAGGAGGGTCAGTTTTCACAAAGGGTATTTTTTCACAGGGGATAATAATCACTTGAACCATCCTATCATTTCTACAAAATTGTACAGGTTTTTTACCCATATTCTGGAGTGTCACAACAATTTCTTTTTGATAATTAGAATCTATCACTCCAGCCAATACATGTATTCCTTGAGCCGCTAATCCTGGTTTAGGTAATATCCATCCAAGATGATTCTTGGGGATTCTCATACATACTCCAGTAGGGGTTTTTCTTATCTCTTTCCTATTTAACCTAAAATTCTCTATACAATGTAAATCATATCCTGCTGAACCAGGTGTTCCTGGACTTGGTAGTGGACATCTTCCCTCACAGTCCAAAATTCAATGTTTTGGATCTCACATGTTTGCTGTTCTCTGATCTGCAGATTTGGGGTCATCATTCTGGCTAGAGGTGTACTCCCCCCTAAGGGCCTATTATTCAAATTACGTAAGGCAATAGACAAATTATCCTTCCAATGTCGATATGAATTATTTGAGCTTAATTTTCTCAGCTGTTCTTTCAACAATCCATTCATTCTTTCAATTAGCCCAGATGCTTGTGGGTAATATGGAATATGATATATCCATTCTATATTATTCAACACACAATATCTTTTCACTTCTTTGCCCTTGAAATGTGACCCATTGTCACTTTGAATCTGCATTGGGGTTCCATAATATAAACTTACAATATCTAGAGTTTTACAGGTGTTTTTCTGAGTTGCGTCTTTATAAGGACAAGCCACTAGTACACCTGAATAGGTGTCAACACACGTACATACATACTTACATCCTTATCCTGGGGTAGTGGGCCAATATAATCTATCTGCCAAATTTGGGCTGGAACTTTTCCCCTTGCTATTTCTCCAGTAACTATCCTAGGAAGAGTTCGTTCTTTTTCTAATTGGCATATACAACACTCCTCTGTTATTTGTTTTAACAACGCATGAGAAATACTGATACCTCGATCCTGTGCCCATCGATGGGTGGCCTGGACCCCTAAATGGCCAGCAGTCTGGTGGACCCATCTTGCTAAGGCTGGGTCATCAGTTGGAGTCGGAGTAGGGACAATACATTCAGTAGCAATCTTTGCTAGTCGATCCGCATGTGCATTGTACTCACGTTCTGGTGTGGTCAGGGTTGCATGAGCATCAACATGAAAAACTGACAGATCTGTAACCAAAGACATGTCCCATATATTTTCCCATAACTCTTTACCCCAAACTTGTTTGCCATGAATCTCCCAATTCTGATTCCTCCATATAGGCATCCACGTAGCTAATCCATTAGCTACCGCCCACGAGTCAGTAAATATATGACACTGTCCTCCTTTCTCTGCTCTGATGGCCTGATGCACTGCCATCAGTTCAGCATATTGGCTACTTCCACCTATCCCAGAACTTTCCAGAGTTCTCCTTGTACAGGGGTTATAGGCTACTGCTTTCCAATGTCTCTTCTGTCCTAAATATTTTGCTGTCCCATCAGTAAACCAAGCATGTTTCTTCTGTTCTTCATTTAGTCCGTCATATCCATTATTCCATTTCACTAAGGATGGTACCATCTGTTGCTTAGATTCAAGGGGCTTTTCATTGCTCTCAGTATCAATGTTCGCCACAGATTCATGTAGAGCAGAAACTCCATTTTTGCCTGCTCTGGACCTATTCTGAATATACCACTTCCATTTGATTATGCTTGCCTCTTGTGCATGTCCAATTCTGTGAGAAGCTGGGGTACTCATTACCCAAGTCATAATTGGAATTCCAGGCCTTAATACCACTTCATGACCCAGAGTTAGTTGCTCAGTTTCTACTAAAGCCCAATATGCAGCTAACAGCTGCTTCTCAAAAGGTGTATATTGCACTCCAGATGAGGGCAGTTTCCTTGACCAAAAGCCTAAAGGTACACTTCGGCTTTGTTGTTTTTGCCACAGACTCCAATTTGCATAGTCATCTTGTACAGTCACTTGTAACTCCACTGGCCCATTTTGCATAGGCCATAAGTCTAGAGCTAATTGGATAGCAGCCTTTGCTTCCTCAAAAGCTCTACTTTGTTCAAGTCCCCAGTCAAATTCATATTTCTTTCTGGTGACTTTATACAAGGGTTTTAAAATCTGTCCCAAATGTGGGATGTGGTGTCTCCAATAACCAAACAGCCCTATGAACTTTTGGGCCTCTTTCTTATTGGTAGGGGTGGGAAAATCCTGGATTTTTTGTCGAGCTTGTGGGAGAATTTCTCGCAGTCCTCTATTCCACTGTATCCCCAAGAATTTTACAGTTTGAGCTGGCCCTTGAACCTTTGCGGGGTTGATTTCCCATCCTTTGCTTTTCATATGGTCAATTAATAATGCTAAACTCTCCTCCACCTCCTTTATATTCTTTCCCTGTATCATGATGTCATCTATGTAATGTGTAAGCTGTACACCAGGTAACTTTAATTCATCCAAATGTTCAGCTACAATCCTGTGGCAAATAGTTGGGCTATGAATATATCCTTGCGGCAGGCGTGTAAATGTATACTGTCGGCCTTGCCAAGTAAAAGCAAACTGATTCCATTGCTTGGGGTCTATTGGGATTGTAAAGAAGGCATTGGCCAAATCAATAACTGCATACCAAGTCCCTTCACGTTTTTGTATTCTCTCTATTAAAGTAACCGTGTCTGGGACAGCAGCATACAAGGGAGGAGTCACTTTGTTCAGCTGTCTATAATCTACTGTCATCCTCCATGTCCCATCTGACTTTCGGACTGGCCAGACAGGGTTGTTCCATTGAGTAGTTGTAGGGACTAACACTCCTGCCTCAACACATTCTCTTATAGTGTTGGCAATTTCATCTTGCCCACCTGGCACACGATATTGCCTCAAAGTAATTATTTTAGAAGGTTCGGGCAAAGTGATTGGATCCATCTTGATTTTCCCCACTAAGACTGCATTAATGCCCATTTTCCTCACAGCAAATTGGTATTTCCCTTCGGGTAAATTTAAGGTCATACCCTTCAATATGTCTATTCCAATGATGTATTCGGGAATAGGCACAATAACCACACTATATTCTTTCTTGGGCAACTGTCCAATTTTCATCATTAATTTAACTTGCCTGGCTGATATTTCAGTCCCTCCTAGTCCTGTAATGGTAATAGGAGTTCCATGGCTGAATTTGTCTGGATTTCCATAAATAAGGGTGGCCTCGCCCCCAGTATCTATTAATGCCTCAGTTACCGTACTTGACCCATTTTTCCAATATATGGTCAAGTTAATGTGAGGTCTGCAATCCAGCCTGTGTATTTCCTAAATTTGGACTGGGGCTCGGCCTGTTCCCTAGTATTCCCTTTCATGTGATTCACTTGGGTTTGAAGGTTCAACATCTGTAGTATTTGCAGGAGCAGTTCTTATTTCCCTATCTCTCCTGTTATCAAGGCCTTTATCTCTATACATTCTATATAATTCATTGGTTGGAATTCCATCTATCATTTCAAAACCTACCCCTGCTCTCAATAAAGCAGTAAACATTTCTTTCCTTGTTACTCTCCTTTGGCGCCAAGTTTGCTGGTTATTCACCCTTCTCTCTCGAGGAGATCTATCCCTTCCCCAGTCACCTAAGTCATGTAACTGTAAAATCTTATTTATCACTGTTGTAAGACGGCTCCCTACTTCTCCAAGTAATAAATTCAAAATTAGTTGTTTATAAGCAGGGGGAGCTGTCCTAATTATTAAATTCCTATGAGGCAGTCCCATTGGATCATTGTAATATTTGTCTGCGGTTCCTATCATAATGGCAGTCTTCATCACCTCCTCCTTTAGTCTCATGATACAATCTCTAAGTGAATACCAGGGTCTGTGCTCAGTGGGCCACATAGAATCAGTAGCATATCTCTTATTGCATCCCACAGCGGCTAATGCCAACAGAGTAGTCCTGCTATCACCATCTCCTTGCTGATGATGTTCCCTAAAAGCTTGTTGAACTAGAGGATCATGGCTGATACCTATGAATCTCATGCAGTCTGTCCTATCTACTGATATTCCACTGGCCCCTTGATCACTGAGTCTTACCATCCAAGATATCAATGGTTCTCCTATTCTTTGGCTGAATCTACTCAAAATATCTGTGACCTCTTGCGGTGAGAAATCTTCCTGAATTTCCCTTGTAACTGAATCTTCACCTCGGGTTTCTGTCTTCCTCCTTTGTATGGGTCGAGCCCTTGTCTGATCATTTAACCATCTCCTATTCTCTGTGTGAGGGACATCCTGAACCCCAGTAGTGTTTTGTGCCTCGACCCCTAACGTTGTCTCATTTTCCCCCCACTCACTTCCTCTGCCACCATGGCTAGGACGAAGCAGGCAGTCAGGCTCTTTCTGGGCTGGGTTGAAATGCACTCTGGGCTTTTTTGGTCTCTTGTTGCTCTTAGCCACATTAATAGAAAAGTTCTCATTTGAGTCAGTTTGGTCTCCTGCTATCTGAGATTCCCCTTCTTGCTGTGGGGTAGGAGTGCCCCCATGTCTTTCACTTAATCTCAATCTTTCGTATACTAGCCGGTAGGCTGATAACACTATCCAGCTTTGCCTAGATAGTGATGCCCCTGACTGAATCCCAACTTCTTGTAAACACTTTTCTAAATCCCTAGGATCTCCTCTCCGTAGCCTTGGTTCCCAGTTTTCACAGGGTCCAGCTTTTTTAGCCAATTCTTTTGCTAGGGAGGAATAAAATGGATCCTCCCATCCTGGGATATTCATCTCTTCCTCTGGAATTGTTCTGCTTCTAAATAGAGATCTTATACCTAGCGATCCCATCCTCATCGCCAAATGTAATAGGAGGGCAGAGTTTATAATCTCAAAGAGGATCATAAACATGTCTGAAAGGTTTGGAACCGCCGGATATAAGAAACTCTCAAAGTAGAAGGCAGAAGAATCAAAACATATATTTAGGCTCCACAGTAACCAACCCATGAACCAGCAACCCCATTTTGATATATTGATCAAAAGCTTCCAGGCCCAATAAGTACGCCTTGAAAGAGTAACCAGGAGGCTACAGAGAAGCATGATTGCGTAAAGCAAAATCATGCTTCCCCCTCTATAGTAAAAAGATTACCCACTGGCCTGAAGTCTTTGTTCAGCTTCCTCCCGTAGGTCAGCTCTGCTACTGGCAGCTCCTGCTTCAGCTGTGGCTGTAGCTGTAGCAGCCTCTGGCTCCAACGGGAGCTGCTTTTAACCATCCAGCTTCTGCGGGGGTGTAAGGTACGCCAGGGAAAGCACAGGTTCTTTCAATCTGCTTAAGCAAGGTGAAGGGGTTGACCGGGAAAGCACAGGTTCTTTCCATCAGCTTAAGCAAGGGAAGCAAGGTGAAGGGGCCGACAAGCTTACTCCAGTCCAACATACAAACAGCATTCAGTTCAGGGGGAAAAAGCCAAACTAGTAAAGGGCACTTGTTGACTAAGTGCTAAGGAGCCCATTTTTGGTTGCCAATACACTTGGTTTATATAGGATATGGGGGTACAGAGTAGGGGGGAAGAGGAACAAAGGTCCTGGCTGATCAAAAGATTCAGTCAGGTTATCGTACTAGTGGGATAATCTCATTTACATTCCTTGGTGGAGTCACAGAGTCCCAGGGATATCTCCCAGGAAGGGTCTATCAAGTTATCTCTCAGTGGGATGGTCCTATCTATTGACATTCCAGGAAGGAGCCAAGGAGTCTCAGGGATATCTGCTAGACAGGATCTGCCAGGTGGGATGGTCCTATCTATTGACATTCCAGGAAGGAGTCACCGGATCCTAGGGGGCTCCTCAGTAGCTAGGAGTTACTCAGGGGTTCCTAATTTTCCTTGTATTACAAGATGTTAGCTCAAGTACTACTTCCTATTGGAAATCTATCTGTTTTCTGTCTAGTTTTTCTCCCTTATTATTTCATGTATACTTCCTATTTAATTTCCTGTACATGTTCTATTTCATGTCCGATTAAACATAGGCTCTTTTATCACAGGGATGATTTTCATTTTTGTCTTTTAACCCCCCTACATTGCATAGTTCCTGGTATGTAACAGACATGTAATAAGTATTTCTTGAATAAATGAATGAACAAATTCTTGCCTAATCCCTGAAAATTCCAGAATTTTCTCATTTCTTACATATTAAAACATTATGGACATTTTCCTTCATCATGCTCAATGATCCAGATACACTGGACTAATTTACCTTCCTTGAAGATGACACTATATGTCTTACAACCTTAAATTCTCACAGGCCGTTCCTCTGCCTGGAATCTTCTGCAGCTTCACCTTTGTCAGGGAGTTTGATTGTCTTCCTTAAAAAGCACAGCTCAAATCTCCTTTTCTTTAGGAAGCCTTTCCCAAATCTTATAGTTGCTAGGCTTATGGTATCTTCAATTGCCTTCCAGGTACTCTGAATATATTGTATATGCAAACTAGTTATTTGTTTCCCCTATTTGAATATAAGCTCCCTGAAGGCATGGACTATTTTCCTCTCTATTTTGTATTACAGGTTTTGAGCACAATGCCTAGAGAATTTTACATATGTCCTTTTGAAATCTGAATGACTGATTACTTTCTTAAAAGACTAAGATCCTGAGGGTCAGAGTCTACATCATTTTTCATTTTTTTACCCTCATATCCTCACAGTCCTTCATTTCTAGTGACTGCCCCTGGACATTAGATACAGAAGTCATTTTATATAGCTTTGTTGTCATTTCGCTATGGTTTACATGACTTTTTGGGTTTAATATCACTTATATAGGGTTCAACCTCCCTCATTCGACTAAAGCCCATTTTCTAAATCAGTTATCTATCTCTGAGGTTACATCAACTCAGTTTGTATTATCTTAGCAGACTAGACAGGGGATATTCATTTTAGAATTCAATTATTTATTTTATTAAAACATTAAGTAAATATTAAAGTAAGTACTAAATGGATTTTAAATCTATTTCACTTATTATATTTAGTAAGTAGAAATTAAAACAATAAGTATAAATAGGAAAATGCGCATGTAGCCTACTAAGTGTAGGAATAAATTATTTTCTGTAAAACTGACAATGGGTGAAAAAAATCTTCCTTGAAAATCATCCTCTCTTCAGGGGATTTTCAAGGAAATGTCTACACTTGGATAGCAAAAAGTTTGAAAAGAAATACCAACAAAATATCTGAAGCTCTACCTTCAGATTTGGTGGTTGCTGTTTTTCTGCTAAATCAATCAAAGCAAAAAACCACTCCCTTGCTCTCAGTTTCCCTCTACTGACGCATAACCTAAAAAAAAAATCTCGTTGCTTCTCTCCACTATTCTTCACTAGGAGGACCTAAAATCATCTTTTCACATAGCCACTCTTTTCTTTCCCAAGGGGTCCATGACCCTCATGATATAATAATTCTATATCACAGAAAAGGTTTCATAAGAATTGAAGACTTAAGATTCTCAGTCATAGCTGTATTTTAGACCTAGAATCTAATTAAAAATGTATTCCTTTTCCATGGATATTTTTGAATTCCATCTATAAAAATCCTCAGGATGAATGAATGAATAGACCATCCAAGCTTAATTCTTCTTCTAAAGTCTATCTTTCGCTTGGTATGTGCTGTTCCCCAAATCCTAGAGATGACCAGCACAAGTAGTTCTGAAGAAAAAGGTTGCCATCCATGAAGCTAGATAGGTTTAAGGTGTAGGATATTATCCTGAGTGCAAAATCCCATAGTATTTTAGGCATATAATATATTCCATTACTATTTCTGGAGACAGAATGTCAGTGCTAGCCTAAACAAAACTTCTCCATTTGAGGAAATTCATTAAGATAATAACACATTGCCTTTTAAAAAATGACCCACTAAATCAGTTGGCAACATTAATGTACAATGATGAAATGACCAGGATATTCATGAATCTCCCAAATAAAAAAAAATAATAATTGCACCCCTAAAGTGTCTTCAGGGACAAAAACACAGTGAGATTTTTGTAACAATAGTGCTACTTGCTGCTACTTTGGCTGTGTAAAGCCAATAACACCAGCATACAGGAGGGCTGCTAGCACAGGCTCTTTGATCTCCTTGACTAAGGAAAGAAACTTTAAAGGGTTCACAATCTCACTTTACCTAAACATACATATATCATTCACTTAGTTCAGAGGAAAAAGTCAACACCCTGAACTTCAGAGTAAATACAAACAGAAATTACAAGCATACATTATATAAACAGCAAAATAACACAAATCAGTAAACAGGCTTCTAGTTGTCTGTCTAAGCAATGCATAAACTGTTACCAGCAAGACGCACCAACATCTGCGTTTTCAAAGCTGGGGGGTGGGGAGGGGGGGCAGGGCGGGGCAGCACAACTCCTTAAAAGGCTACACAGAGTCTGGCCCAGTCAAATCACTCAATGCTCTTCCAGTGAGTGAACCTTAAACAAAATGCTTACCTCAGAGTATATATACCGTTTTGCAGGGCCCAAGAGCTTCACACCTCTTGAGGGTTTCACATATCTCCATGTCTTCATACCTCTCATGACTTACTTAGCAAAAGGCAAAACTCACTCAAAGGCACTTGATTGCCTTAGTGCTGAGATGCACTCCAAAAGAAAAAAAAAAGTAAGAAGTCTCACTTTGCTTGCCTTTACAGCTTAATATACAATGAATAAAATAAATCAGAGGTTCTACAACTCAGAAGGAAGTCTGAGTTATATCTAGACCACATTTGCAATATTGTGCAGTATTATGACCAAAACAAATCTGCCGTACTGTGCTAATGTCTAAAAATAAATTTTCTTTTTTTGTTATACATGTACAATTACATAAAACATATTTCCACATTAGTCATGTTCTGAAAGAAGAATCAGAACAAAAGAAAAAAAATATGAGAAAGAAAAAAACAAAAAAGTGAAAGTAGTATGCTTTGATCTGCATTCAGACTACATAACTGTGAGTATGAATAGTATTTTCCAATATGGGTCTTTTGGAATTGTCTAAGATCATTGTATTTCTGAGAAGAGTTAAGTCTACAAAGCTGGTCATCACACAATGTTGCTGCTGCTGTGTACGGTTCTGCTTACTTCATGCACCATGAGTTCATGTAAGTCTTTCTTGATATTTCTGAATTCTGCCTGATCATCATTTCTTATAGCACAATAGTCTTCTGTTATGTTCACATACCACAACTTGTGCAGTCATAACCCAAATGATGGGCATCCCCTCAATTTCCAATCCTTTCCAACCACAAAAAGAGCTGCTATAAATATTTTTTGTGTATGTGGGGCTTTTTCTCTCTTTTTTTTCTCTTTGGGATAAAGACCTAGGAGGGGTATGGCTGGATAAAAGAGAATGTACACTTTTATAACACTTTGGGCATAGTTCCAAATTGCTCTCCAGAACGGTTGGTTCAGTTCACATATCCACCAACAAAGCATTAGTGTCCCAACTTTCATAAATCTTCTCCAATATTTAGCATTTTCCTTTTCTGTCATAATAGTCAAGTTGGTAGGTGTGAGGTTGAACCTCAGAATTTCTCTAATCAATACTGATTTAGAGCATTTTTATATGACTATAGCTAGTTTGTTTATTTGTTTTTTTTTATTTTTAGCTTACAACACTGTTCTACATGTTCTTTAGTTTCAAATTTTCTTCTTTTCCCTCACCACCCCCCATGCCCCCCGAGATGGTATGCAGTCCAATATAGATTCTACATAGACCTCCACATTAAACTTATTTAAACAATAGTAAAGTTGCAAAGAAGAATTATGGCCAATGGAATGAATCATGAGAGAGAAGAAACAAAACCAAAAAAAAAAAAGAGGAAAGAAAGAGACAGGAAATAGTTTGCCTCAATCTTCATTCAGACTCCACAGTTCTTTCTCTGGATGTAGCTTGCTTTTTCCATCATGAGTCCTTTGGAGCTGTCTTTGAACATTGTATTGCTGAGCAGAGCCAAGTCTATCAAAGTTAGTCATCACAGAATCAATATGTCTGTGGTTATGGATAATGTTCTCCTGGTTCTGCTCCTCTCACTCAGCATCATATCATGTAGGTATTCACAGGTTATCATGAAGTCTGTATCTTCCCCATTTCTTATAGCACAATAGCATTTCATTTCATTCATATACCACAACTTGTTCAGCCATTCTGCAATTGAGGGGCATCCCCTTAATTTCCAAATTTTGCTACCACAAAAAGAGCAGCTATAAATATTTTTGTACATACAGGTCCTTTTCCCATTTGTGTGATCTCTTTGGGATACAGCCCTAGGCTTGGTATTGCTGGGTCAAAGAGTATGCACATTTTTATAATCCTTTGGGCATAGTTCCAAATTGCTCTCCAAAATGGCTGTATCTGCTCACAGCTCCACCAACAATGTATCAATGTTTCAAATTTCCGACACCCTCTCCAGAATTTATCATTTTCGTGTTTTGTCGTGTTAGCCAATCAGAAAGGAGATATGTGGTACGTGAGAGTTGTTTTGATTTGCATTTCTCTAACCAATAGCGATTTAGAGAATTTTTTCATATGCCAACAGATAACCTTAATTTCTTCCACTGAAAACTGCCTGTTTATATCCTTTGACCATTTCTCAATTGGGGAATGACTTTTATTCCTATAAATTTGGCTCAGTTCCCTGTATATTTGAGAGATGAGGCCTTTATCAGAGACAATAGTTGTAAAGATTTTCTCCCAATTCTCTATTTCTCTCCTAATCTTTGTTGCACTGAATTTGTTTCTACAAAAACTTTTCAGTTTAGCATAATCAAAACAATCCATTTTCAATTTTGTAATGCTCTCTATCTCTTGTTGGGTCACGACTTCTTCCCTTTCCCAAAAATCTGACAGGTAAACTATTACTTGCTCTCCAAAATTGTTTGTAGTATCAGCCTTTACTCCTAAATTGTGTACCCATTTATATATATATATATATATATATATATATATATATATATATATATATATACACACACATATATATATATATATATAGATAGATATAGATAGATAGATATAGATATAGATATAGATATAGATATAGATATAGATATAGATATAGATATAGATAGATAGAGATAGAGATATATACATATATACACATATATATACATATATATATACATACATATGTATATGTATATAGATATATGTATATATGTATTTTTGTATGTAATTTTTATTTAATTTATTTAATATATTTAGTTTTCAGCATTGATTTTCACAAGAGTTTGAATTACAAATTTTCTCCCCATTTCTACCCTCCTGCCCACTCCAAGATGGCATATATTCTGGTTGCCCCGTTCCCCAGTCAGCCCTCCCTTCTGTCACCCCACACCCCTCCCATCCCATTTTCCCTTATTTTCTTGTAGGGCAAGATCAATTTCTATGCCCCATTGCCTGTGGATGTTATTTCCTAGTTGCATGAATTTTTTTTTTTGTTTTCGAAAGTCTGTTTTAAAAACTTTGAGTTCCAAATTCTCTCCCATCTTCCCTCCCCACCGACCCTCCCTAAGAAAGCAAGGAATTCAACATAGGGCACATGCATATATATATATATATATATATATATTTATATACACACACACACACACACACACACATATACACACATATACATATATATATGTGTGTGTGTATATACATATATATACATATACATATATGTGTGTATATATATGTATATATATATGCATATACATATGCGTGTGTGTATATACATATATAGATATATAGATATAGATATATATATATATTCCCTTCAGCTACCATAATACACATCATCTTTCCATGTAGGAATACAAACAAAACAATTCAAGATTAGTAAGTCCCTTGTGATTTCTCTTTCTTGATTACCTTTTCATGATTCTCTTGATTCTTGTGTTTGAAAGTCAAATTTTCTATTCAGCTCAGTTTTTTTCATTGAGAAAACTTAAAAGTCTTCTATTTTATTAAAAATCCTTATTTGGCCTTGGAGCATGATACTCAGTTTTGCTGGGTAGGTGATTCTTGGTTTTAATCCTAGCTCCATTGACCTCTGGAATATCATAATCCAAGCCCTTCAATCCCTTAATGTAGAAGCTTCTAGATCTTGTATTATTCCGATTGTGTTTCCACAATACTCAAATTGTTTCTCTCTGGCTGCTTGCAATATTTTCTCCTTGATCTGGGAGTTCTGGAATTTGGTGACAATATTCCTAGGAGTTTTCTTTTTGGGATCTTTTTGAGGACGTGATTTGTGCATTATTTTAATGTCTATTTTACTCTCTGGGTCTAGAATATCAGGGCAGTTCTCCTTGATAATTTCTTGAAAGATGATATCTAGGCTCTTTTTTTGATCATGGCTTTCAGGTAGTCCAATAATTTTTAAATTCTCTCTCCTGCATCTCTTTTCCAGGTCAGTGGTTTTTCCAATGAGATATGTCACATTTTATACTAATATCTTGATTTCTCATAAAGTCACTAGCTTCCACGTGTTCCCATCTAATTTTTAAGGTAGTATTTTCCTCAGTGGTCTTTTGGACCTCTGTTTCCATTTGGCTAATTCTGCCTTTCAAGGCATTCTTCTCCTCATTGGCTTTTTTGGAGCTCTTTTGCCATTTGAGCTAGTCTATTTTTTAAGGTTTTATTTTCTTCAGTATTTTTTCAGTATTTTCTGGGGTCTCCTTTAGCAAGTCATTGACTTGTTTTTCATGGTTTTCTTGCATCACTCTCATTTCTCTTCCCATTTTTTTCTCTACTTCTGTAACTTTCTTTTCCAAATCCTTTTTGAGGTCTTCCATGGCCTGAGACCAGTTCATGTTTTTCTGGGAGGCTTTTGAAATAGGTTCTTTGACTTTGTTGACTTCTTCTGGTTGTATGTTTTGGTCTTCTTTGTCACCAAAGGAAGACTCCAAAGTCTGAGACTGAGTCTGAGTCTGTTTTTGCTGCCTGGCCATGTTCCTAGATGACTTACTTGACCCTTGAGTTTTTGTTGGGGTATGACTGTTTGTAGAGTAAAGAGTACTTTGTTCCTAGCTTGAGGAGTTGGGCTGTTGTTTTCAGAGCTATTTCTATACAGCCAGCTCTGCCACACCAGCACTCCTCCTCCCCCAAGAACCACCAGCCTGGACCTGACTCAGATCTTAAGGAGGCTGTGCACTCCTGCTCTGATCTGCTACTTAATTCCTTGCACCAGGTGGGCCTGGGGCCGAAAGCAACTGCAGCTGTTGTTCTGAAGCTGCACCACCTCCATTGCCCCTGGGGTGGTGGCTGAACCACGCAACTCCTTTCATTCTGTCTCCTGCAGCTTTTCCCACTAACCTTCTCTGTTGTCTTTGGTGTTTGTGGGTTGAGAAGTCTAGTAACTGCCACAGTTCACCAATTCAGGGTGCTAGGGCCTGTTCTGCCTGGCTCCCAGTCTGGTTGGTCTGGGCTCAGCCCATGCTGGGCTCTACTCCACTCTGTTCCCAGCTCCATGAGTGATAGATCTTACCCCTCGACCATACAGGTTGCCCTGGGCTGAAGCCCTGCTTCCCTCTGCTATTTTTTGGGTTCTACAGTTCTAGAATTTGTTCAGAGCCATTTTTATAGGTGTTTGGAAGAACCTGGTGGGGAGCTCATGCAAGTCCCCGCTTTCCAGCTGCCATCTTGGCTCCACCCCCTCTTTTTCTTCTCTTAATGCTAAAGCTAACATTTCTGCTACCAAATTGAATAATAGGGGTGATAATGGACATCTTTGTTTCACCACTGATTTTATTGGGAATGCATCTAGCTTATCCCCTTTACAGATAATGCTTTCTGATGACTATAGATAGTTTTAATTTCATCTGAAAACTGCCTTGAACAATACATTTTCTAAAGGAAGGTAAGATGCTGAAGAGCATCAGAACGTCAAAGACCAGCATGTTGAAATATGTTGATACTTTTAATTAGGAGGACTCATTGATGGTACAAAGGATTTTTATCCTGGAGAAAAGAAAGCTCAAAGAGGACAGTTGTTTTGTAGTAGTGAGTACTTATCATACAAAAGAGGGAATAAAGTTCTTTGCTTGATCCAAAGTCCAAAATAGCAAAAAACTAGCAGAACTTTTAGAGAAGTAGATTTGGTCGAAATAGAAGGGAGAAATATACCGATTTTTCCAAAAATTTCATAAATTGCTTTAGGAAATAGTGGATTTCCCCTCACAAGACATTATCAAAGAGAGAAAAGCTGAAAACCTATAGTGATTTTGAAGAAAGTATTCCTATTCAGGGTATACCAATGCCTTTGAGTTACCTTTTACAATTAAGATTTCATGAGTCTATCATGTCTTATTCTACTCTATTGATGAAAAAAAAATAGAATTGTAAAGACAGCTTTGGGTGAATGTAACTATTTAAGAACATGTTTTCAGAGCCTTGAGATCATGGCATAACCACTTCACTTTTTACTTAGGGGTATCTGGCAAAGTCTTGATGGAGGCTCCCTATTGCCTCCAGTTAAAACATTAAACATCTACTTGAGGAGGGGGGGAGAGGGGATGGCGGGGCATAGGGCTCGAGCCCCGGGGGACGTCGGCCTAGGAGACTGACTGACTGTGCCCCTGGATTCCGGCGTGGGTGCCGCATTTAGGGTTGGTGGGCTTCGACCCCCACTACATCCACGTGAAGCTGACAGAGACAGTAGGCCTCCTCGACAACCGGGCTGCCTCCTTATGGGCACCAGCATGGACCCGACTCCTGCTGCTGGGTGGACACCACCTTTTGGTACAGTCTATGTATTCCCAGCGGCGGCAGCGGTGGCAGAGATCCCAGGTAATGCCACTACATTCACCTTCTGTCAGGCGGCTGAGGAGTTCATCCTCCACCAGGACCGGCCTTTACTGTAGGAGATCTTCATTCTCCTGAACGCTGCCTGCAGCCTCCAGACCATACTGATCCTTACTGGGGTATCCGGCCGGGAGACAGGAAGGGAGGGCAACCTGCCAAGTGACTGCTGCTCCAGGAACAAGAAGGTCCCTGATTTCCTTGTGGAGGTAGCATAGGCTATCTTATCCTAACTCTTGAAGATTAAAGACTTACAATGTCTTTAATCTCCAAAATAAAACCTCAGCTACCTTAGTTAATGGGTGGGCTTGAGCTGATACTCCTCTAGATAAGTACAAAAATGTATCTGATTTAAGAAATCTTAGTTTGTAAACTTTTCAGTTGAGTTGGGAGGGGGGAGTAGAGGGGGCGATTTTGTTTACGGATTTCCTCCATTTTAAGATTCTTTTGAATAGATGGAGTGGCAACATTGTAGGGGCTCCTGACTATGTATTTGTTGGAAGGGAGAGCCCTGCAATTCCATCCTTCCTGGGATTCTGCTAACTTCCCAGAGACAACTGGAGCAGCAGGGCTAGAGAAGGGACAGTTTCAGGCTTTTGTCCAAATTTATCTTTCAGAAAATCTGAAATTCAGAGTTTGTTCGGGGATGAGACTTTTTTGCAGGCTGGGAGGTAGGGCTGTTTTATGACTTCTGAGTACTGGTACAGACCAAACCAGGCCCCACCTCAGCATCTTTTTCTCCCAGGCTGAGCCACATCTTAGAGGCTTAGGGTTACCAAGACTTCGGTAGGAGAAGAGACATTTGGGGACCCTCCATGGCAACAAGGGCTTGGCCCTGTCTCTTTTCCTGGTAATGTCACAAATAGGTGTGTGTCCCATTTCAAACTCAGGGCCCTTGGGCCTTGTTTTGCCTCCATCCCCATGTATATAAAATCTCAGGACAACTCAGAAAGCTTGAGGAAGTCTCAATCCATCTCCAATATTTATTTAAAATATTGAGTGAAGTATAGAACAGTTTATAAGTGCGTACCATAGAGAATGTAAATGGTGTCCACCTTACCCAATCTCTTTGTTCAGCACTGTGTTTAGTGAACTGAAACTGGGTTGTTGGTATCAAAAACCATTTTTTTTTTACTTTTGAACAACTTTGTAAAGTGGTTGAATTAAATCTTAAGTGTAAAAATAAATGTAGTTGTTTGCATATTGGTGCCACCAATTAGAATGTGAACTCCTTGGGAGCAGTAATTGGTTTTGTTTGTTTACATCCCTCAACATTAGAAGAGTGCCAGGCACCTACTTAGTGCTTCATTAATGCTTGTTGACTTGACCTGACTTGGCTAGAGGAAAGGATATTATGTATTCAGCTCAGGTGGGCCCATCTCTGGTCTATTATTTCCCAATTGCCATTTCTATGTTACTCTAATGACTGGTAGATTTGCCCTATATGTCACTGTCAAATGGGGACTTCCTTCTACTATGAGATTTTAAGTTTAATTTGGGAATTTTATTACTATAGGAATTTTGAAGTGCAGTAAAAGATAATAGTCAAGTTGGATGTAGGCCAATTGATTCTTATCAAATAAGAATACTGTCACTACTGCTACTCTTTCTGTAATCAGAGATGTTCAGGACATTTTACATTAAAGTAGATACCTAACATATGTTAGCACATGGTGGAGTAGTGTATGAGGTGAGGAGTGAGAGAGGGTGAAGAAATACTTGGAAGATAATGGTGTAGGTCTCATCACATATCCCTCTAGGAGAGGAAATAATAAAAGTGTTTCTTTCAAATTAAAGTTTTCTTTTTTATTTTCAATTCAACTTTGGAAGTGTGTCCTGTTTCATATTTTTAAGCCCCAAGTACAAACAATGTGTGTGTGTATATATATATATATATATATATATATATATATATATATATATATATATATATATATGCATATATATATATAATATATATGTATGTATGTATGTATGTATGTATTATGCATTTATTTTGTGTCAGACATTATGTTAGGTATTGGGGATGCTCATGTAAATATGGAACCCCTGGCCTCAAAAAAATTATGTTTTGTAGTTCTAGAATGACTTTCCAAGAGCTCTGTTAATCATCCCACTTGTTTAATTTTCCAACATCAACCCACGAAATTGGCCTTTAGGGAGGCATCTTTATTTGCATGTCTTGTGAGTCCTAGCAAAGAAAAAAAATATTACTATTGCATCACATTGTGGATATTTCGGGATCATAGTGATTAGTGATTTGTTCAACATACATCTTGAATTATGTTTTAGTAACATCCCTGAAAATAATGTCCATTCAGTCTCTACCTGAAAATATTCAGAGCTGAGGAACTTGCTTCTTCACAGTCATTTCATCTTAAGGCAGTTCTAATTTGGAAAGATTCCATCATTGACTTAAAAGCACAATTCTCTTTCAATCCACTGGTTTGCTCTTCTATTCCCTGGGAGGTCAACAGATATTTATAAAATGTCCACTCTGTGCTAAGATACTATACTAAGGGCAAGGATAAAATAAAAGAAATTTGTTCTTCAAATAAGAAAAAAAAATGAAGCTTTTTACATGGTACAATTTATGAGCAAGAAGTCATAGATCAACCACAATGAAGTAGGTAGTATTGTTAAATACTAGGGAGGAAAAGACACAACTGAAAAAAGAACATTCTGCCCTCGGAAACCTTACATTCTAACATGGAAGGAACTTTGTATTTCTACTTGTTTATGCAAAATATGCAATGCTTCTGGATAAAAGATATGCCTTGGGTTATACCATTGCAACACAAGTTTTCTTAAACAATGATGATTAGGGATTGCACTTGTGATTTTGTTGATAGTGAGATGGAAATTCTCTGTAGTAATGCAGATTTATACATTCTTTCCAACTTTAATCTAAGAGAATTACTTAGTCTAGTGAACTGTTAAGTTAAGTGACTTGTCAAAGGCCATACAGGCAAGATATATCAGCACTGGCAATTAAACCCACGTATTTCGGACCCAAGTCTAGCTCTCCATCTGCTATGCCATGCTGCTTCAGCCCTACTTCACTTTGGTGCATCATCTTCATAACCAATAGAATTGCATAATGATTTGGACATTTGTATAAATAAGGGAAAGGGAAAGTCCTGAGTCATGTAGACAATGTTAAACAGTACTTTTGATTATCTCAGGTCCTTTCCTGAACCAAAATGCCAGCCATATTCTTCCAGTGGTGCAATAAGATTTTAGTCCTTAGAATACCACATTGTCTGAAGAATCATAATTACAGCCTATGTAACAGACCATCCAAAACTCCATTATGCTTCAAGGTAGATTTCATGAAGTCATTAAAGGTGATTCTTAAAATTGGCTGGTTCGTCTCAGACTTGCCATTTTAAGAGAAACACCCAGCTCAGATATACCTTCATCCTCTGGGTTGTAATCTTGACACTGCCATGACCTTCTTGTGAGTATCTTCTACCTCCCAACTCAACCTTTTTAGCTCCCCTTTATGTGTCATATTTGCTCGTTAGATTGTAAGCTCCTTAGGGCAGGGACTATATTTATATTCTATTCATATTCCCAGCACAACATAGTGCCTGACACTTTGGAAGCCATTCATACATATTTGTTTCTGTTGCTTCTGCTGCTGAGAGAGGAAGACAAGAGAATGCGTTTCTATGCTTAGCTCCTGTGAATATGCTAACAAAAAAATTTGAGGTTATGAAATATATCATCGAAGAGATTGGTGAAGAGGAGAAAAGAAATAATCTGCTCAGTATGCAAGGGAGAAAGAAAATAAATTGATGGTCTAGCTGTTATTCTAGTAGCTATGGTATATTAGCAGGCATAGAGTAAGATCGTCAGTATATTATCCACAGTTTCTTACCTAAAGGTCCCCGAATTTTTTTTACCTACTTTAATAACTCTATTCCAACATAATTTGTTTGTGTTGAATGCATATTATTTTATTTTATGTGATTAAAATATTATTTTAGGATGGCTTCTTTGCATCACCATATTGGCAAAGGGATCTCACACACACATGCACACACAAACACACACACACACACACACACACACACACACCCCACTCAAAGGTTAAGAAGCCATACAATGTAGAATTTATGGGAAAGCATGGACAAAAAAATACATAGAATTGGAAAAAAATTTGTTGTATATTTGAATGTGACTTTGTATCTCAGCGCTCTGGGCAATTTTCTAAATGCTCTAAGGGGCAGAAAAGGTTTGGATCTGGCTTGAAAGACCAAATTTATTTATCTAGAAGATAATTACAACAATGACATCTCTGATCTAGTCCATCCCTTCTGCATCTATCTTGCTCTTCTTCCTCCTCCTTTCTTTCCTGTTCACATGTGCATATATGTATGTAAATATATATGTACATGCACACATATACACATTATATGTTTTTATATATGTGTGCATATATACATATACACATAAACATAAACATGCATACATACATACATACATACATATAAATTTGTTGTTATTTGACTTTCATTTTTGATGACAACCAATGCATTATGAGTTATGTCTTGACTTCTGTGTGCATTGGATTTTAATGAGCAGAGTTGAACAAAGTCATCATCCTCATACTGTCTTCTTGAGTTACTGAAGTCCAGTGGGAGGACAAAAAATAAAAACAACTGGCGATGGCCTCAGATGCAGTGTATGACTTTGGCATCTTTGATGCTGAACAAAACTCTAAGGCCTCCACATAACCTGCTTCAGGCACCTAGATGGTCTTTGGAGAACATTGTTCTCCTCAACCCAGTCCAGTGGGGAAATCTTCATGTGCTTTGAGTGGACATTTGCACCAAAAGATTTGATTGCTGTTGGTAACCCCTAACCTGCTTTGGGCTGCTGCCAAGAAGACTTACTGGACTGTGGCTGCTGCACTTGCTGCAGCATCTTGGAGCCACAGGCAAGAATAAGGTGGACACCAAATTTGGATGAGCCGCCCTGAAATGGGCATGCTCACACCAGAGGTGTGTGGGTGTGTGTGTGTGTGCGTGTGTGCGTGTGTGTGTGTGTGCGTGTGTGCGTGTGTGTGTGTGTGTGTGTGTGTGTGTGTGTATGAGAGAGAGAGAAAGAGAGAGAGGGAGGGAGGGAAGGAGGGGAAGAGAGAGAGAGAGAGAGAGAGAGAGAGAGAGAGAGAGAGAGAGAGAGAGAGAGAGAGAAAGCGCTTTTAGCTATTCAAATCACTTTTGCATCTCTTTGTTCCTCATAACAACTTTTCAGGGAAGGTAAAACATCTATTACTTCTTTATTATATACATCAGGAAAATGAAACTCAGAGAGGAGTTGAACAATTTGTTCATGTTCACACACTTGAAAAATCAGCCCTTAAAACCAGAACTTCTAATTTCAAACTGAGTGCTATTTTTGCCACTTGCACAAAAATCTATCTGTCACAACTGTTGCTGTTCTGAGGATGGTCCCTCAAGAAGTACAACAAATTATTTGTTGCAATATTGAATTTTCAATCTAGAAACAGAAAAAAGTTGTGGTTTACCTACATTCCTGGCTATAGGACTGGAGTCAATTCACTTAATGTTATTATGATTCAGAAAGGGGAGCTAGATTGCACAGCACATAAAGTTCTGGGCCTGGAGTCTGAAAGACTCTTCTTCTTCAGTTCCATTTTGTCCTCAGACACTTACTAGCTGTGTGACACTGGACAAGTAATTTAATCTTGTTGGCATCAGGTTCCTCATCTGTAAGATTAGCTGGGGTAGGAAATGGCAATCTACCCCAGCGTCTTTGCCAAGAAAACCCAAAATGGGTTCATGAAATATTGTACACAACTGAAATGAATGAACAAGGTCTTAGAAAATTAATACCATGGCATAATAGAAAGTATTAAGCAAGGCTTTAGGATATCATACTTGTAAAATGGTTGGGAACTCTTAGAAATAAGAAAACAATATAAATAGATATTATTATAGTGTAAATCCTTAGTAGAATATGTAAAACTCTTGAAAACAAACAAAATTTTATTAACTTTTTTCAATATATTCAGCACAGGGTATTGACACATCAAACATTTATGAAATACCTAGGGATGTTTTTTTTATTTTTAAAATTATTTTTAGTTTTCAACATTAATTTCCACAAGATTTTGAGTTACACATTTTCTCCACATGTCTACCCACCCCCACACCACCAGATGGCTTGTATTCTGATTACTCCTTTCGCCAGTCTGCCCTCCTTTGTATCACCCCATTCATCTCCCCCTCCCCAAACCTCTTTCCTCTTACTTTCTTGTAGGGTAAGGTAGATTTCTATACACCATTGTCTGTATATCTTATTTACTAGTTGCATGTAAAAAGAATGTTTTCAAATATTTCTTTTTAGAACTTTGAGTTCCAGGTTCTCTCCCTTTTTTCCACCTGACCTACCCTCCTTGAGAAGGCAAAAAATTTAATATAGGTTGTACATATGTCATTATGCAAAACACTTCCATAATAGTCATGTCGTGAAAGACTAACAATATTTTCCTCCATCCTATCCTGTCCTCCTTTATTCAATTTTCTCCTTTGACCCTGTCCCTTTTTGAAAGTGTTTGCTTTTGACTACATCCTCCCCCAATCTCTTCTCCTTTCTACTATCCCCCCCTTTATCCCCCCCCCCACTTTCCTGTAGGGTACGATACCCAATTGAGTGTGTATGTTATTCCCTCCTTAAGCCAAATCAGATGAGAGCCAGGTTCACTCATTTCCTTTCATCTACTCCTTCTTCCCTTCCATTATAACAGCTTTTTATTACCCCTTTTACATAAGATAATTTACTCTATTCTATCTCTCCCTTTCTCTTCCCAATAGATTCTTCTCTCACCTCTTAATTTTATTTTCTTAGATATCATCCTTTCATACTCAAAATATATATATATATATATATATATGTGTGTGTGTATGTGTGTGTATGTGTGTGTGTGTGTGTATGTGTGTGTATATATATATTTTCCTTTCAACTACCCTAATATTGAGAAAGGTCTCATGAGTTACAAATATCATCTTTCCATGTAGGAATGTAAACAGTTAAATTTTAGTAAGTCCCTTATGTATTGGAAGTTAAGTTGGGACTTTTTTACTGTTTTCGAATGCTAAATTAACTAGGTGTCTTTGATTGAGCCTTACTAGGTGCAAAAGCCCAGGCCCTAAGGGGAGTTGCCAAGACCGGAGCCAATAGTAGGCACCTAAGTTCTGGTCACTCAGATGACATTTGATAATGTCTGAAAACGTATGAAAAGAGAGAACACAGCTATTTGATTGGGGCTGCCACTCACTGGAAGAGTGGCATATGATTAAAAGAGACTCTGCACAGATGTTAAGAACCCCCCAGCTTGTAAACCTAGATGTTCCGACTTTGTTAAACCCTGGTAACTATGAATTGAGACTTGAATCAGACAAGGCCTGTCTGTTGATGTTTGTAATTTGTTTGAATTTGCTCTGAAGTTTAGAGTGCTGGTGTTTTCCCCTGCACTAAGTGAATAATATTTGTATGTTGGATTGAAATAGGATTGTTAACCCCTTAATGTTACTTTCCTTAGTGAAGCAGATCAAAAGAACCTGTGCTGGCAGTGTTTTGTTGTTGGGCTTGTGTTGGTCTTTCGCCCCCCACAACAGCTGCTAGCTGAATTGTTGAAACACCTTATGATTTCTCTTTCCTGTTTACCTTTCCATGCTTCTCTTGATGCTTGTATTAAAAAGTCCAATTTTCTATTCATCTCTAGTCTTTTCATCAAGAATACTTGAAAGACCTCTATTTCTTTGAAAATCCATACTTTCCCCTGAAGTATTATACTCAATTTTGTTGGGTAGGTGATTCTTGGTTTTAATCCTATCTCCTTTGACCTCCACTTCATCATATTCCAAGCCCATCAATCGCTTAATGTAGAAGCTGCAGGATTTTGTGTTATCCTGAATGTGTTTCCACAATACTCAAATTGTTTTTATGTCTGCATGCAATATTATCTCCTTGACCTGTAACTCTGGAATTTGGCTCCCATATTCCTAGGAGTTTTCTTTCTTTTGGGGAGCTTTTTCTACAACCTGTGGATTTCTTCAATTTTTATTTCACCATCTGATTCTAGAATATCAGGGCAATGATCTTTTGGGCTTCCTTTTCCATTTCGCTAATTCTGCCTCTTAAGGCATTTTTTCTCCTCATTGGCTTTTTCCAGCTGTTTTGCCATTTGGGTTAGTCTATTTTTTAAGGTGTTGTTTTCTTCAGTATTTTTTGGGTCTCCTTTAGCAAGCTATAAACTCATTTTTGTGATTTTCTTGCATCACTCTCATTTCTTGTCGCCATTTTTCCTCTACTTCTCTTTTTTGATTTTCAAAATCCTTTTGACTCTTCCATGCTCTGAGACCAATTCATATTTTTCTTGGAAAATTTTGATGTAGCATCTTTGAGTTTGCTCACTTCTTCTGACTGTATGCTTTTATCTTCTTTGTCACCAAAGTAAGATTCTGTAGTCTGAGTCCTTTTTTGATGCTTGGTCATTTTCCCAGCCAGTCACTTGACTTTTTAGCTGTTTGATAGGGCATGACTGCTTCCAGAATGGAGAGTGCTCTGTCCCAAGCTTTAGGGGTTATGCACTACTATTTCCAGAGCTATTTCTATTCTGAGGTGGTATGATACTCCTCTCCTGGCCTGTGCTCTGGTATGTGAGTGCAAACATTCTCTTCTGCAGTGTAACTACCAGGAGGACTCCCTCTCTGCAGCCAGCACAAGCTCTGCCACACCAGTGCTCCTCCTCCCCCAAGGACTGGCAATCAGAACTGCGACCCAGATCCAAGCAGGGAAAAGCAAGAGAATCTTACTTACTGTCTTAGTGCCCGCAGAGAGATCCCTGCACTTTCACTCTGATCAGCAGCTTGGTGCCCACTGCCATCTGTGTCCCTGGAGCTGCAGCATCCACTGATGCTGCTGCTGCTGCCATAGCTGCAGTCATCTCTGCTTCCCTGGGCCTGGTGCCTGATTCTTCCCTTCTCTCACCCAAGTCCAACTGTTTTCATACTGACTTGCTAAGTTGTCTTTGGCTTTTCTGGGTTGAGAAGGCTTTAAACAGCCATAGTTCAGTGATTCAGGGCCCTTAAGCCTGCTCCACCCGGTCTGCTTTAGCCTGGTCTATGCTGCCACAGCCCTAGCTGGGCTGTGCAGCACTACCAGCACGGTGTGAAAGACCCTTCCCAGAGACCATCCAACCTGCCTTGGGATGGAGACTTCTTTCAGTCTGTCTCTGTGAGTTCTGTAGAACTAGAATTTGTTTAGGGTCATTTTTCACATGTGTTTGGAGGGATTTGGGGGAGAGCTCAAGTTTTCATGCCTCCATTTTGGTTCCACCCCCCATATTGATTAATTTTGATGATATGCCTCCAGTCAAATGTGAGATGTGGTAATTGCCCCTGAATTATTATTTATTAAAGAAATATACTAAAGAGATATCATATCACTTCACTAAAATCACAAAATTACTGCACCCCACCCAACCATGTTGGCAATCAAGATGGGCTCTTAGCACTCAGTTTGACCAAGTGCCCTTGAAGAGTTTGGCCTTTGTTTCCTTGATTAGATTGGGAGTCCTTGGTGACCCCCTTGTCTCAGGGGAGGGCCTAGTTTACATGGGTTTGAGTGGCATGGTTGGGACATCAGAGGCTTTTAGACCATGTGGGTTTAAGTTGCCTCTTTGTGACTACTTTAGGTCATGTGGGTGAGTTGCATGTATTACTCACCCTTGACCCTGAAAAAGATATAAAGCCAGGGGTTGGCTTTCTATTTTTCGGAGCTCTTACCCACAGCCATGGTGGTGTACATGACTCTGGGCCAGCCCTTCTTATGAGCTCCTGGACTGAACTTAGATGTTGGTAACTATGAAGTGTATTTGGTCTGTCTGTCCATGTTTGTAATTTTTTTGTATTTTGCTCTGAAGTTCAGGGTGCTGGCATTTTCCCAAGTGAATGGTATTTGTGTGCCAGATTAAAGTAAGCTTGTTAACCCCTTAATATTGCTTTCCTTAGTAAAGCAGATCAAAAGAACCTGAGCTTTTGCAGCGTGCTGGTAGCATGCTTGTTGCTGGGCTTGTATTGGTCTTTCACCCCCACAACAGCTGCTAGCCGGATTGTTGAAACAAAATGGCATAGTGGTCAGGATCTGCATTTTAAAATGAAAATATGGGGTTTTGGGGTACTGGGGTGGCTGAATATTTCCAAGTTTTTGGATTGCTCTTTGTACTTGGGGTTGCTATGGTTCTGTGGAGCCCCAGGAACTACAAAGGCTTGAATTAAAACAGGCCAGTGGAAGTGCTGGGAGTGGTTTTACAGGGACCCAGAGCAGGGGCGCTGGGCAATAATCCCCTCTTCCGAGGGCTTGAACTGATAAGCCTGGCTCCAGAAGACTGTGCTGTAAGAGTGAATGCCTTGAGATTATATTTTATGAAAAGTTTTAAACAGGAGTGGATAATAATTCCCCTGCAGAATTGACAGGATTGGGAATCGCTGGTGAGGAGAGAGAAGAAACAGAAGCTGGTGGCAAGGAAAACTGCCTACATGAGAAGTTTGGAAAGTTGAGAGTTGTGAGCTGTTAGCATCAGGATTCCAGTAGAAGCCAAGAGAGGCCAGCGGGACCTGGAGGACCAGGAACCCAGGAGCTTGGAGTTCAGCTCTGGGGCAAGATGGAAATTTGGCAGCAAGGTGCTGAGTGTGCTTTTTTCCTGCCTTCCCCAGCTGGAGTAGGGAACTTTGAGGTGAGTGGAAAGGTGGAGAATCACCTACATCATAATCAAGATTCTGGCAGAAGCCAGGAGAGGCCAGCTGAAGCCAGACAACCAGGAACCCAGGGGCTGGGAATTCAGCCCTGGGGCAAGACAGAAACTTTGCAGCAAGGGGCTTAGTGAGCCTTTCTGCTGCCAACCCCTTGGGCTGCTTGGGACCCAGGAGGGAGGGGTGAATTTGTTTATGGTGGGGTGGGGGGCATGCCTTGGACCCCTAGGGACCCCACCATGTTGGATTTATCACCCAGCCACCTCTCAGGACTTGGACCTGGAGACTGGAACATAACGGGGAGAACAGACCCCAACAGAACTTTGCTTGGACTTTGGGTACTAAGTGGAAGCCTGCAACAGCAGTTTGGGGAGAAGAACCCTATTTGTTGTTTGTTTGCTTTAGGACTTTACTAACTAATGCATGCCCATTCCTGAGGGTACTAGAAAAAGCCTGCAATGGCAGTGTGATGCTCAAGAAGTACTTTATGAGTATGAGCTAAAGAGAATAATTTCCTTTGACCTAGGGGTAGACAGTTGAATTGTAAACAAATATTTGGGAATGGCACTGAATGATATGTTTTGCTTTGTTGTGAATCATATGTTTTAGTCTCCTGTGTGATTGGATCACAATGTATAATGTCTCTGTTTTTTTCCAGGATCCATGGCTATTTAGATTATGTATCCTGAAACATGGGTGGAGTGTGTTGGCAATCAAAATAGGCTCTCAGCACTCAGTTTGACCAAGTGCCCTTGAAGAGTTTGGCATTTGTTTCCTTGAACAGATTGGGAGTGCTTGGTGACCTATTTGCCTCAGGGGAGGGCCTAGTTTACATGGGTTTGAGTGGCATGGTTGGGACATCAGAGGCATTTAGACCATGTGGGCTTAAGTCACCTCTTTGTGATGATTTTAGGTCACGTGGGTGAGTCGCATGTGTGACTCACCCTTGACCCTGAAAAAGATATAAAGCCAGGGGTTGGCTTTCTATTTTTTGGAGCTCTTACCCACAGCCATGGTGGTGTACATGACTCTGGGCCAGCCCTTGTTATGAGCTCCCGGGATGAACCTAGATGTTGGCAATTATGAAGTGTATTTGGTGTGTCTGTCGATGTTTGTAATTTTTTTGTATTTTGCTCTGAAGTTCAGGGTGCTGGCTTTTTCTCCTGAACTAAATGTATGGTATTCGTATGCCAGATTAAAATAAGCTTTTTAACCCCTTCATGTTGCTTTCCTTACTAAGCAGATCAAAAGAACTTGGGCTTTTGCAGCGTGCTGGTAGTGTACTTGTAGCTGCGCTTGTGTTGGTCTTTCAACCCCACAACAGCTGCTACCCAGATTGTTGAAACACCCCCTAATTGGGTGTTTTTAAAAAGATATAATTTTATCATTTTAATTCTTATTTTGTTTTTTTTTAGTTGCACTTTCATATGGTAGAAAAAGGAGAACAACTTAGCAAAAACCCACCTCCAAAGTATCAAGTATAATTACCAAGGACAAGGACATTTTCATGCTTCCCTTTTGTCATTCTCTTGTTGTTAAAAATGAAGAGTTTTTTATCTTAAGAATTCAGCATCCATCTTGCTCTTTTGTCCAATGTCTTGTTGACTATTTTGTTTGTACTTAATGAGTTAGCTCCAGTCATTTTCTATTTCTGTTTTATATGTCACAAAATCTTTGAATTCAGGGTCACCTCAAGCAAGGATTCTGAGATTTGTTGTATTTTTTATCATTCAGTAAAATTTCATTTGATTCAAATATCACAGTATGTCGAATCATTTCTGATTGAAAGGTATACAGCTTTTTTTTTCCCATCACCAGTAACATCAATATGATTTTTTTTAGAATTATGTCTGCTGTTACTGTTAATTGCCTCCCTGGGACATGAACCTAATGGTAGGTTCAGTGGTTCAGAGATATAAATAATTTTCCAACTTTTCTTAAAAAATTCTAAAGTCGAAGATGGCGGCTGGTAAGCACCGACTAGAGTGAGCTCCGTACCCGAGTCCCTCCAAAAACCTATAAAAATGGCTCTGAACCAATTCTAGAACGGCAGAACCCACAGAACAGCAGAAGGAAGCAGGGCTCCAGCCCAGGACAGGCCGGATGGTCTCTGGGTGAGCTCTATTCCACACGGAGCTGGGAGCTGGAAGCTGGGAGCTGGGAACGGAGTGGAGCAGAGCCCAGCCTGAGCGGCGTGGACGATCCAGACCGGAAGCCGGGCGGAGGGGGCCCTAGCGCCCTGAATACGTGAGCAGTTACCAGACCCCTCGACCCACAAACACCAAAGACTGCGGAGAAGGTTAGTGGGAAAAGCTGCGGGAGTGGAAGGAGTTCGCGGTTCGGCTTCCAGCCCCGGGGGCAGCGGAGGTGGGGCAGCTACAGCTGTTGTTACTTCCGGCTCCAGGCCCACCTGGTGGGAGGAATTAAGTGGCGGATCACAGCAGGGGTGCACAGCCTGCCAAAGATCTGAGCCCAGTCTGGACTGGGGGTCCTTGGGGAAGGAGGAGTGCGGCTCTGACAGAGCTGGCACCTCCCCCCCAAAAGTAGAACATAGAACTCTGTAATCTACAAGCAGTCATACCCCACTGAAAAACTCAAGAGTCAAGTTAGTTGGTTGGGAATATGGCCAGGCAGCGAAAACGCGCCCAGATTCAGTCTCAGACTTTGGATTCTTTCTTTGGTGACAAAGAAGACCAAAACATACAGCCTAAAGAAGACAACAAAGTCATAGAGCCTACAACCAAAGCCTCCAAGAAAAACATGAACTGGCCCCAGACCATAGAAGAACTCAAAAAGGATTTGGAAAAGCAAGTTAGAGAAGTAGAGGAAAAATTGGGAAGAGAAATAAGAAGGATGCGAGAAAGCCATGAAAAACAAGTCAATGACTTGCTAAAGGAGACCCAAAAAAATACTGAAAAATACACTGAAGAAAACAACACCTTAAAAACTAGACTAACTCAAATGGCAAAAGAGCTCCAAAAAGCCAATGAGGAGAAGAATGCCTTGAAAGGCAGAATTAGCCAAATGGAAAAGGAGGTCCAAAAGACCACTGAAGAAAATACTACTTTAAAAATTAGATTGGAGCAAGTGGAAGCTAGTGACTTTATGAGAAATCAGGATATTATAAAACAGAACCAGAGGAATGAAAAAATGGAAGACAATGTGAAATATCTCCTTGGAAAAACCACTGACCTGGAAAATAGATCCAGGAGAGATAATTTAAAAATAATTGGTCTACCTGAAAGCCATGATCAAAAAAAGAGCCTAGATACCATCTTTCAGGAAATTATCAAGGAGAACTGCCCTGATATTCTAGAGCCACAGGGCAAAATAGAAATTGAAAGAATGCATCGATCGCCTCCTCAAATAGATCCCAGAAAGAAATCTCCTAGGAATATTGTTGCCAAATTCCAGAGCTCCCAGATCAAGGAGAAAATACTGCAAGCAGCCAGAAACAAACAATTTGAGTATTGTGGAAACCCAATCAGAATAACCCAAGATCTGGCAGCTTCTACATTAAGAGATCGAAGGGCTTGGAATGCGATATTCCGGAGGTCAATGGAGCTAGGATTAAAACCTAGAATCACCTACCCAGCAAAACTGAGTATCATGTTCCAAGGCAAAATATGGATTTTCAATAAAATAGAGGACTTTCAAGCTTTCTCAGTGAAAAGACCAGAACTGAATAGAAAATTTGACTTTCAAACACAAGAATCAAGAGAAGCATGAAAAGGTAATCAAGAAACGGAAATTGCAAGGGACTTACTAAAGTTGAACTGTTTTGTTTACATTCCTACATGGAAAGATGAGACCTCAGTATTAGGGTAGTTGAAGCGAATATGCATATATATATATATATATATATATATATATATGTATATATATATATATATATGTTTATGTATATATATAAGTGAATGTGTATGTATGTATGTATCTATGTGTATATGTATGTATGTGTATGTATGTGCATATATATATATATGTAAAAGAGAGAGAGCAGACACAGGGTGAGTTGAGGATGAAGGGAAGATAGCTAAAAGAAATAAAATGAAATTAAGGGATGAGAGAGTAACATACTGAGAGAGGGAGATAGGGAGAGATAGAATGGGGTGGATTATCTCGCATAAAGGTGGCAAGAGGAAGCAGTTCTATGGGAGGAGGGGAGAGGGCAGGTGAGGGGGGAATGAGTGAACCTTGCTCTCATCAGATTTGGCCTGAGGGGGAATACCATACATACTCAGTTGGGTATCTTACCCCACAGGAAAGAAGAGGGAGGAAGATAAAAAAAAAAAATAAAAGGCAGGGCGATGATGGAGTGGAGGGCAGATGGGGGTGGAGGTAATCAAAACAAACACTTTGGAAAGGGGACAGGGTCAAGGAAGAAAATTCAATAAAGCGGGATGGGTTGGGAAGGAGCAAAATGTAGTTAGCCTTTCACAACATGAGTATTGTGGAAGGGTTATACATAATAATACATGTGTGGCCTAGGTTGAATTGCTCAACTTCTTAGGGAGGGTGGGTGGGAAGGGAAGAGGGAAGGGAATTTGGAACTCAAAGTTTTAAAATCAGATGTTCAAAAACAAAAAAAGTTTTTGTATGCAACTAAAAAATAAGATACACAGGCAATGGGGCGTAGAAATTTATCTTGCCCTACAAGAAAGGAAGGGAAAAGGGAATGAGAGGGGAGGGGGGTGATAGAGGGGAGGGCTGACTGGGGAACAGGGCAACCAGAATATAAGCCATCTTGGAGTGGGGAGGGAGGGCAGAAATGGGGAGAAAATTTGTAATTCAAACTGTTGTGAAAATCAATGCTGAAAACCAAATATGTTAAATAAATAAATTGCATTTAAAAAAAAAAATTCTAAAGTCATTCTAACTCAGAACTCTGCCAACAGCAAATTAGCATTTATTTTTCCCCACATACACTTAACATTTAATACTTCCATATTTAATCCACTTTAGGAATTACGTACTATGAGATGATACCTTGCAGGTGTTTTAATTTGCATTTCTCTGTTTAGCAGTGATTTGGACTATTTTATAGGTGGCTTATCATAATTTTATTTTATTTTTTAGAAAACTAAAAATTGTTTGTATTTACCATATTTAACCAATAATCTATTGGAAAATGGCTTTTAGCCTTCCAGATTTGTGGCAGTTCTCTAAAAAATTTATATGTAACTTTTTAAAATGTTTTAGGGGGCTTCCAGTGCCAGTATGGAGGAGTGAGGAAGGAAACCTGTGAAGGCCACCCAAATTCCCTTCCAAACAACTAGAAATCCTCTTCATGATTGGTCTAAGAGGAAGGAAGCAGTTTACTAGAACCACAGGAAAGTTCTATCTTACTGGGGTGCGAGGGGAGAGAGGTAAAAGAGGAGCAGCAGCAGCCAGCTTCACAGCAGGAGGCCTGCAGCAGGGCTATGAGCCTGGGGTAATCCACCAAGGATGCCCTGCCCTCCTGCAAACCATCAGACCACAAAGCAAGTGAGCAGTCTGTGTAACAAGGTCCCACCCCAGCAAACCCCACCCCCAGCTCAAGCCACCAGCAAGCCATTGACCCCATTGTTGACCAGTAGGGAGCCCCAACCCTGGGCTGGCCAACAAAGAAACCCTGTTCCTGGAGCCTATCAAAAGAGAAACCTTGTTTCCATGGTAGCCCAGCAGTAGGGCCCCACCCCTACGGCAGATCAGCAACAAGATCTGTCTTCCAGGACCAGCCACCAGAAAAACTCTATTACCATAGGAACCCAGCAGTAAAGTCCTGCTCCTGGGGTAGAACAGCACCAAAGGTCTTTACCAAGGGGACACCAATAGGGAGTCCCCAACCCCTCCCCCTGACAGTTCAAGCCAGAAAGGAGGTCTCCCCTCCAGAGAAAGTAAATAGCTAAAGTCTGAAGCCCAGCGAAAGCCCACAAATCCCCAGGACAAAAAAGAATTCCTAGAAGAGCTTAAAAAGGATTAAAAAAACAAATTAGAGAAGTAGAAGAAAAATTGGGAAAAGAAATGAGAGTAGTGCAAGAGAATTATGAATAAAGAGTTTATAGCATGGGAAAAGATATATAACAATTTACTGATGAAAATAATTCCCTTAAAAATAGAATTAACTAAATGGAAAGGGAAATATAAGAGCTCACTGAAGAAAGAAACTCCTTAAAATTATAATTGAACAAGTAGAAACTAATGGCTCTATGGAACATCAAGATATAATTAAAAAAAAAAAGAAAAAAAAACCTGAACGAAAATGTGAAATATTTCATTCAAAAAACAAGTGACCTAGTAAAAAAATCCAGGAGAAATAACATAAGAATTTTCAGGCTACCTGAAAGCTATGATTAAAAAAAAAGCCTGTACAATGTATTTTAAGAAATTAGGAAAGAAAATTATATTAGAACCAGAGGACAAAATAGAAATTGAAAGAATCCACCAATCACCACCTGAAACAAATTGCAAAGTGAAAACTCCTAGGAACATCACAGCCAAATTCCAGATTTCATATATCAAGAAGAAAGTATTGTAAGTAGCCAAAAAGAAACAATCTGATATTGTGTAGCTACAGTCAGGATTACACATGATTTGGTAGCTTCCACATTAAAGAACCACGGGGCTTGGAATATGCTACACTGTAAATCAAAGGAGTTAGTATTATAACCAAGAATCATGTACCCAGCAAAATTTAATATAATCTTTCAGGGGAAAATGTACATTTAACAAAACAGAGATCTTTCAAGCATTTGTAATTAAAAGACCAGAGATGAACAAGAGACTTGACCTCCAAATACAAGACTCAAGGGAAATGTAGAAAATGTGAAAAAAAAAGATACAAGAAAGAGAAATATAAGAAATTTGATAAGCTTAAACTGCTTATTTTATATGATAAGATAGTATTTATAACTCAACCACTTTATTACTATAAGAGAAATTAGAAGGAAGGGGGACAATCAGAAATAAAATACTTGTGAGGAAGGAAATGATTGGGGGTAAAAGAGAGGGACATAAACAAGCAAAACAATAGCATGCAGGGAAATATACAGTTAGTTATCATAACTACAAATGTGATTGGGATTAACTCACCCATACAACAATGGTGGATAGCATAATGGATTAAAAACTAGTATCCTACGATGTGGTGTTTACAAGAAACAAATCTGAAGGAAAGAGAAATAAACAGGTTGAATGAAGGGATAGAGCAGAATCAATTATACTTGAACTGAAGCAGAGAAAACAGTATAGCAATCATGATTTCAGACAAAGCAAAAGCAAAAAAAATAGATCTAATTAAAAGCTATAAAGAAGGAAACTGTATTTTTCTGAAAGATACCATAGAAATAAAGTCATATCAATAATAAACATATATGCACCATATGGCATAGCATGTACATTTTTGAAGAATTTGAATGAGTTATAGGAGGAAATAGATAATAAAATGAAAATGCTGGGGGACTTCAATTTTCCCCTCTCAGAACTACAAAAAAAATCTAACAAAAAATAAGCAAAGAAAAAGTTGAGGAGGTTAATAAAATTCTGGAAAAGTTAGATATGATAGATATCTGTAGGAAATTGCATGTGCATAGAAAGAAATATACCTGTTTTTCCTCATCAGTAAATGATAACCACAAAAACTGACCATGTCTTATGACATGAAAATGTCCCTTCTAAGTGCAGAAAAGCAGAAATAGTAAACACATCCTTTTCAGATCGTAAAGCCATAAAATGCATTCAATAACAGATAGTGGAGAGATTAAAAATTAATTGGAAATACAACAATACAATTCTAAAAAAAATTGTGTCAACGAACAAATTATAGAAACAATAGATAATTCTACTAAAGAAAATTACAATAATGAGGCAATAAAGGAAAATTTATTGGATGCAATTAGAGAGGTACTTAGGGGAAAATTTATATCTCTAATGGCTTATATCAGTAAAACAGAAAAAAAGATCAACAAATTGGGCTTACAACAAGAAGAACAACAAAAACTAGAAAAAGAACAAATTAAAAATTCCCAATTAAATACAAAATTAGAAATGCTGAAAATCAAAGGAGAGATTAATAAAATTAAAATGTGTTGCTGGTATCCAAACCAGGAAGAGCCAAAACACAAAAAGAAATTTATAAACCAATTTCCCTAGTAGGGATTGATGCAAAAATTTTAAATAAAATATTACCAAAGTGATAACCACCATATATCACAAGGATCATACACTAGGACCAGGTGAGATTTATACAAGGAATGCAGGCTGGTTCAATATTAGGAAAACTATCAGTATTATTGAACCCATCAATAATAACATTAAAAAATATCATATGGTTATCTCAATACATGCAGAAAAAAATGACAAAATACAGCACCCCCTATTTCTAAAAACACTAGAGAACATAAGAAATAAAAGGAGTGTTCCTTAAAATAATAAGCAATAGAGGGGGGTTGAGCCAAGATGGCAACTGGGAAGCAGTGACTTGCGTGACTTTCCCCCCAGATCCCTCCACACACCTATAAAAATAGCTCTGAACAATTCTAGAGCTGCAGAACCCACAAAATAACAGAGGGAAGCAGGACTCCATGCCAGGAAAACCTAGATGGTCACTGGGAAAGGTCTCTCACATGGAGCTGGGAGCTTAGCAGAGCAGAGCCCAGCGTGGGCTAGGCCAGGACCAACCAGACCGGGAGCCGGGAGGAACAGGCCAAAGGTCCCTGAATCATTGACTTCTCAACCCTCAAACGCCAAAGACGAGAGAAAGTTAGTGGGTAGAACTGCTACAACAGAGTGAAAGGAGTAAGTGGTTGGCCCCAGCCCCAGGGGTGCAGAAGTGGTGTGACTCTGGGGCTGCTTCCAACTGCCGTTACTTGTGGCCCCAGGCCCACCTTCTTGGAGGAATTAATCGGTGTATCAGAGCAGGAGTGCAGAGCCTGCTTGGATCTGAGTCACTGTCAGGGTTGGTAGTTCTTGTGGGAGGAGGAGCACTGGTGTGGCAGAGATTGGTGCATAGAAGTAGCACTGAAAAGAGCTGCACATGGCCCCAAAAGCTTGAGACAAAGTACTCTCTGTAATAGAAGACAATGGGAAGCAGCCAGAAAGAAACAATTTGAGTATTGTGGAAAAACATTCAGGGTAACATGAGATCTAGCAGCTTCAGCCTTAAGGGATCGAAGGGCTTGGAATATGATATTCCAGAGGTCAATATGAAGGGATGATATCTTAAAAAAAGAAATCAAAGTGAAGGATGAGAGAGGAATATATTGAGAGAGGGAGAAAGGGAGAGATAGAATGGGATAAATTATCTCCCTTAAAACTGGCAAGAAAAAGCAGTTCATTGGAAGGGAAGAGGGGGCAGTTGAGGGGGGATGAGTGAATCTTGCTCTCATCGGATTTGAATTTAGGAGGGAATAACATAAATAATAATTTAAAAAATAATAAGGAATATATCTAAAACAATCGGCAAGCATTAACTTTAATGGAACTAAGCTAGAAGACTTGCCAATTAAATAAGGGGTGAAGCCAGCATGCTCATTAATATTAGCTATAGCAATAAGAGAAGAAAAGTAAATTAAATTAGATTAGACAATAAGGAACAAAACTGTCACTCTTTGCAGCTAATATGATTTTATACATAGAAAACCAAAAGAATCAACTAAAAACCCACTGGAAATTATTACCAACTTAAGAAAGTGGCAGGATACAAAATAAACCTGTATAAATCATCAGCAATTCTACTTATTACCAGCAAAGTCCAGCAGCAAAAAACAGAAATGTTCTTTGAAGTAGCTGTAGACAATATAAAACAGTTTTTGAGTCTAACTGCCAAGACAAACATAGGAACTATATGAACATGACTGCAAAACATTTTTCATGAAGATAAAGTTATATCTAAACAATTCGAAAAACTTACTAATTGCTCATAGGCAGGCCAAGCCAGTATAATAAAAAGACAATTCTACCTGAATTAATATATTCTGTCATTGCCATGCCAATCAGACAATCAAAATTTATTTTAAAAAGCTGGAAAAATAATAAAATAAAACTAGAAGGACGAAAGTTCACATGTATCAAAGAAATCAATGAAAAAAATACAAAAGTAGGTTGTCTAGACATTAGGAGATCTCAAGCTGTATTTTTTTCTAAATTATTTATTTATTTATTTAATATTTTTACTTTTCAGCATTGATTTCCACAAGAGTTTGAATTACAAATTATATCCCGATTTCTACCCACCCCCCACTCCAAGATTGCATATATTATGATTGCCCCATTCCTTAGTCAGCCCTCCCTTTGTCACCCCACTGAACTCCATCCCCTTTTCTGTTACTTTCCTGTAGGAAAAAATAGATTTCTATGGCCCATTCCCTGTAAATCTTAATTCCTAGTTGCATGATAAAAAAAATTTTTTGAACATCTGCTTTTAAAACTTTGAGTTCCAAATTCTCTCCCCTTTTCCCTCCCCACCCACCCTCCCTAAGAAGGCAGGCAATTCTATATAGCTCATACATGTATCATTATGCAAAACCCTTCCACAATACTCATGTTGTGAAAGACTAATCATATTTTGCTCCTTCCTAGCCTATCCCCCTTTATCCAATTTTCTCCGTTGCCACTGTCCCTTTTTGAAAGTATTTGCTTTTGATTACCTCCTCCCCATATCTGCCATCGCTTCTACTGTCCCCCCTTTTTTATCTTCTTCCTTCTTCTTTCTGTGGCGTAAGGTACCCAATTGAATGTGTATATTATTCCCTCCTCAGGTCAACTCCAGTGAGAGCAAGATTCACTCTTCCCCCTCACCTGTCCCCTCTTCCCTCCAACAAACTGATTTTTCTCGACACTTTTATGCAGGATAATTTACCCCACTCTATCTCTCCCTTTCTCCCTCTCTCCATATATTCCTCTCTCATCCCTTAACTTGATAGTATGTTTTTAGATATCATCCATTCATATTCAGCTCACCCTGTGCCCTCTCTGTCTCTGTCTCTGTCTCTCTGTCTCTCTGTCTCTCTGTCTCTGTCTCTCTGTCTCTCTCTCTCTCTCTCTCTCTCTCTGTCTCTCTCTCTCTATATATATACACACACACACATATACATACATACATACATACATATATAGACACGTAGGTATTTATATTGCCTTCAGCTACCCTAATACTGAGGTCTCATGAATTACCCGCTTCTTCTTTCCATTTAGGAATGTAAACAGAACAGTTCAACTTTAGTAAGTCCCTTATGGTTTCTCTTTCTTTTTTACTTTTTCATGCATGCTTCTCTTGGATCTTGTGTTTGAAAGTCAAATTTACTATTCAGCTCTGGTCATTTCACTGAGAAAGCTTGAAAGTTCTCTATTTTATTGAAAGTCCATATTTTGCCTATGAGCATGATAACTCAGTTTTGCTGGGGAGGTGATTCTTGTTTTCAATCCTAGCTCCATTGACCTCTGGAATATCATATTCCAAGCCCTTTGATCCCTTAATGTAGAAGTTGCTAGATATTGTGATATACTGATTTTGTGTCCACAATACTCAAGTTCTTTCTGGCTCATTTCAGTAATTTCTTCTTGGTCTAGGAGCTCTGGAATTTGGCGACAATAATCCTAGGAGTTTTCTTTTTCAGATCTTTTTCAGGAGGTGATAGGTGGATTCTTCAATTTTTATTTTACCCTCTGGTTCTAGAATACCAGGGCAGTTCTCCTTGATAATTTCTTGGAAGATTATGTATAGTCTTTTTTTCTGATTCTGGCTTTCAAGTATTCCACTAATTTTTTAAATTATCTCTCCTAGATGTATTCTCCAGGTCAGGGGTTTTTCCAATGAGATATTTCACATTGTCTTCCATTTTCTCTTTCCTATGGTTGTATTTTATAATATCTTGATTTCTCATGAAGTCACTATCTTCTACTTGCTCCAATCTAATTGTTAAGTTAGTATTTTCTTCAGTGGTCTTTTGGACCTCCTTTTCCATTTGTCTAATTCTACCTTTCAAAGTATTCTTCCCCTTATGGGCTTTTTGGAGCTCTTTTGCCATTTGAGTTAGTCTATTATTTAAGGTGTTATTTTCTTCAGTATTTTATGGGTTTCCTTTAGCAAGTCATTGACTTGTTTTTCATGATTTTCTTGCATCACTCTCATTTCTCTTCCCAATTTTTCCTCTACTTCTCTTACTTGCTTTTCTGAATCCTTTTTGAGCTCTTCAAGGCCTGAGACCAATTCATATTTTCCTTGGAGTCTTTTGAAGTAGGCCCTTTGACTTTTTAAACTTCTGTTTTTATATTTTCATCTTCTTCGCCAGAAAAATTGATTCCAAAGTCTGAGTCTAAATCTGGGTTCATTTTCACTGCCTGTTCATGTTCCTGGCCAACTACTTGACCCTTCAGCTTTTTGTAAAGATATGACTGCTTGTAGAGTAGAGAGTACTTTGTCCCATGCCTGAGGGCCCGTGCTGTTGTTTTCACAGCTATTTCTGCACAGTAAGCTATGCCACACCAGCGCTAACCCCCCTCAAGAACCACCAACCCAGACTGTGACTCAGATCCAAGCAGGCTTTGCACTCCTGCTCTGATCTGCCACTCAATTCCTCCCACCAGCTGGGAGCTGGAAGCTGGGAGCTGGGAGAGGAGCAGAGCAGAGCCCAGTGTGAGCAGCTCAGACCAACCAGACCAGGAGCCGGGCAGAGCAGTCCCTGGTGCCCTGAATCAGTGAGCTGTGGCAGTTACCAGACTTCTCAACCCACAAACACCAAAGACAGTGGAGAAGGTTAGTGGGAAAAGCTGTGAGAGTGGAAGGAGTTCGCAGTTCGGCCACTGCCCCTGGGGCAGCAGAGGTGGGGAGCTACAACTGCTGATGCTTCCGGCCCCAGGCCCACCTGGTGGGAGGAATTAAGTGGCAGATCAGAGCAGGAGTGCACAGCCTGCTGAAAATCTAAGCCCAGTCCTGGTTGGGGGTTCTTGGGGAAGAAGGAGTGCTGGTGTGGCAGAGCTGGTTCATCCCCCCCAAACGTGGAACATAGAAATCTTAAGTCTACAAACAGTCATAACCCGCTGAAAAACTCAAGGGTCAAGTTAGTTGGTTGGGAATAGGGCCAGGAAGCGAAAACACACCCAGATTCAATCTCAGACTTTGGATTCTTTCTTTGGTGACAATGAAGATGAAAACATACAGCATAAAGAAGTCAACAAAGTGCAAGAGCCTACAACAAAAGCCTCCAAGAAAAACATGAACTGGTCCCAGGCCATGGAAAAGCTCAAAAAGGATTTGGGAAAGCAAGTTACAGAAGTAGAGGAAAAATTGGGAAGAGAAATGAGAAGGATGAGAGAAAAACCATGAAAAACAAGTCAATGACTTGCTGAAGGAGACCCAAAAAAAACACTGAAAAATACACTGAAGAAAACAACACCTTAAAATATAGACTAACTCAAATGGCAGAAGAACTCCAAAAAGCCAATGAGGATAAGAATGCCTTGAAAGGCAAAATTAGCCAAATGGAGAAGGAGGTCCAATGGACCACTGAAGGAAGTACTACCTTAAAAATTAGATTGGAGTGAGCAGAAGCTAGTGACTTTATGAGAAATCAAGATATTATAAAACAGAAACAAAGGAATGAAAAAATGGAAGACAATGTGAAATATCTCATTGGAAAAACCACTGACCTGGAAAATAGATACAGGAGAGAGAATTTAAAAATTATCGAACTACCTGAAAGCCATGATCAAAAAAAGAGCCTAGATATCATCTTTCAAGAAATAATCAAGGAGAACTGCCCTGATATTGTAGAGCTAGAGTGTAAAATAGAAATTGAAAGAATCCACCGATTGCCTCCTCAAATAGATCCCAAAAAGAAATCTCTTAGGAATATTGTCACCAAATTCCAGAGCTCTGAGATCAAGGAGAAAATACTAGAAGCAGCCAAAAAGAAACAATTTGAGTATTGTGGAAGCACAATCAGAATAACCCAAGATCTGGCAGCTTCTACATTAAGAGACCAAAAGGATTGGAATACAATATTCCGGAGGTCAGTGGATCTAGGATTAAAACCTAGAATCACCTACCCAGCAAAACTGAGTATCATGCTCCAAGGCAAAATATGGATTTTCAATAAAATAGAGGACTTTTGAGCTTGCTCAGTGAAAAGACCACAGTTGAATAGAAAATCTGACTTTCAAACACAAGAATCAAGAGAAGTATGAAAAGGTAAACAAGAAAAAGAAATGATAAGGGACTTACTAAAGTTGAACTGTTTTGTTTACATTCCTACGTAGAAATATGATGTGTATGATTCATGAGACCTCAATATCATAATAGCTGAAATGGATATGCATATATATATATATATATATATATAGGTGAATGTGCATGTATGTATATATGTATGTGTATATGTGTGTATATATATATATAGAGAGAGAGAGAGAGAGAGAGAGAGAGAGAGAGAGAGAGAGAGAGAGAGAGAGAGAGAGAGAGAGAGAGAGAGAGAGGACACAGGGTGAGTTGAAGATGAAGGGAAGATATTAAAAGAAATAAAATCAAATTAAGGGATGAGAGAGGAATATATTGAGAGATGGAGGTAGGGAGAGATAGAATGGGTGGATTATCTCACATAAAAGTGGCAAAAGGAAGCAGTTCTGTAGGAGTAGGGGAGAGGGCACATGAGGGGGGAATGAGTGAATCTTCCTCTCATCAAATTTGGCCTGAGGAGGGAATACCATACATACTCAATTGGGTATCTTACCCCACAGTAAAGAAGTGGGAAGAAGATAAAAAAGGGGGAGATGATGGAGGGAAGGGCAGATGGGGGTGGAGGTAATCAAAAACAAACACTTTGGAAAGGGGACAGGGCCAAGGGAGAAAATTCAATAAGGGGGATAGGTTGGGAAGGAGCAAAATATAGTTAGTCTTTCACAACATGAGTATTGTGGAAGGGTTATACATAATGATACACATGTGGCCTATGTTGAATTGCTTGACTTCTTGGGGAGGGTGGGTGGGAAGGGAAGAGGGGAGAGAATTTGGAACTCAAAGTTTTAAAAACAGATATTCAAAACCAAACAAAAAGTTTTTGCATGCAACTAGAAAATAAGATATACAGGCAATGGGTTGTAGAAATTTATCTCGCCCTACAAGAAAGGAAGGGAAAAGGTGATGGGAGGGGAGTGGGGTGACAGAAGAGAGGGCTGAATGGGGAACAGGGCAACCAGAATATACGTTGTCTTGGAGTGGGGGGGAGGGTAGAAATGGGGAGAAAATTTGTAGTTCAAACTCTTCTGAAAATCAACGCTGAAAACTAAATATGTTACACAAATAAATTTTAAAAAAATTTAAAAAAAGGAATCCACCAACCTCTCCCTGGAAGAGACCCCAAATTGAATACTACAAGGAATATTGTAGCCAAATTCCAGAAGTATCAGGTGAAGGAGAAAAAAAAAACAGCAAGCAGCTAGAAAGAAACAATTCAAACATCGCTGAGCTATAGTCACGATCACATAGGATCTTGCAGCTTCTACGATAGAAGACAGGAGGTATTACAATATGATAATCCAAAAGACAAAGTACCTTGGACTACAACCAAGGATCAATGACCAGCAAAACTGAGCATAATTTTTCAGGCAAGGAATTTGACATTCAATGAAATAAGAGAATTCCAGATCTTCCAAATGAAAAGGCCAGAGTTCAATAGAAAATTCAGTCCTCAAGTACAAAACTGAAAAGAGACATAAAAAGGTAAACGGGGGAAAAAATAAAACCTTGTTAATCAATAAGGGCAAATTGTTTACATCCTTATATATCATTATATATGTGTGTGTATATATTTATAGATGTGTATATATACATATATATACCTATATGTATATATCTATGTACATATATATATATCTATGTATCTATGTATGTCAATCTGGAGAATAGTATAGTTATTATAACAATTCAAAGGGATATACATAGACTGAGGGGGTAAGTATAAAATAACTGATATAGAGATAAAAAACATAAATTTTATATAGCGATGGTTCTGGGAGAAGAGGTAAGGAGGGGGTAGAAAAAGGTAAATTGCATTGCATAAAGAGACACAAAAACATACTGTATTAGAGGAAAAGAAGGGAAAGAGAAGAACATTATTTGAGTTTTACTCTAATCAGATTTGGTTCAAGGAGGGAATAACATACTCTGATAAGTATAGAAATCAAACTTGTCTAATAGACAGTAGGAGGGGAAAGGGAAAAGAAAAGCGGGAGTCACAAGGTAGGCAAGAAGTAGGAAGGAGAAAGGGTAAGATAAGGGAAGGGAATCAATAGGGAAGGTAAATGAGGATTTCGGTGGTCACAAGCAAAACTCTTTTGAGGGGTAGAAAGGAGAAGGGAGAAAACAAAACATAAATGATGGTGGGGTGATAGGATGGAGAAAAAGAAACAGATAGTAATCATAACTATGAATGTAAATGGGATGAACTCTCCTATAAAATCCAATTGGATAGCTGAATTGATTAAAAACTGTAATCCTACAATATGTTGTTTACAAGAAACACATTTGAAACGGGGATACACACAAGGTAAAGGTAAAAGGCTGGAGTAGAATATATTGTGCTTCAGTTAAAGTTAAAAAAACAGCAAGGGTAGCAATCCAAATCTCAGACAACACAAAGGCAAAGAGATATCTAATTAAAAATGATAAGGAAGGAAACTATATCCTGCTAAAAGGCACCATAGACAATGAAGCATTAAGATTACTTATATATATGCATCAAGTGGTATAGCATACAGATTGTTAGAGGAGACGTTAAAGGGGTTCCCCCCCACCCCGCTCTGAACTTGATAAATCTAACCTTAGAATAAACAAGAAAGAAATTAAGGAGGTGAATATAATTTTAGAAAAGGTAGATATGATGGACCTCTTGAAAAAACTGAATGGGGATTAAAAGGAATATACTTTTTCCCAGTAGTAAAAGGCACATACTCAAAATTGACAATGTACCAGGGTATAAAACCTCACAATCCAGTTCAGAAATGCAGCAATAGTCAATGCATCATTTTCAGATCATGATGAAATAAAAGTTATTGTAATACAGGAATATGGAAAGTTAAAATAAAAATTAATTGGAAACTAAACAATTTAATCCTAAAGAATGAGTTGGTCAAAGAACAAATCATAGAAACAACTTCATTCAAGAAAATGACAGTAATGAGACAATATATCAAAGGTTATGGTATGCAGCAAAAGTAGTTCTTAGGGGGAGTTTTATATCTCTAAATGCTTATTTAAATAAAATAGAGAAAAAGGAGATCAGTGAATTGGACATGCAACTGAAAAACCTAAAATAAAAGAACAAATAGAAAATCCCATATTAAATACCAAGTTAGAGATGCTGAAAACTAAAGCAGAGATTAATAAAATTGAAATCAAGAAAACCATTGAACTAACAAATAAAACTAAGAGCTGCTTTTATGAAATAACCAATACAATTGATAAACCTTTGGTAAATTTGATTTAAAATAAAAAAAGAAAGACGAAAACTAAATTACCAGCATTAAAAGTTGAAAGGGTGAATTCACTTCCAGTGAAGAAGAAATTAAAACAATAATTAGGAATTGTTTTGCCTAATTGTATGCCCATATATTTGACAACCTTCGGGAAATGGATGGATATTTACAAAAATGTAATTTGTGCAGGTTAACAGAAGAGGAAGCAAAATACCTACATAACCCCATCTCTGAAAAACAAATTGTGGAAGCCATCAATGAACTCTCTAGGAAAAAATCTCCAGGGCCAGATCGTTTTACATGTGAATTCTATCAAACATTTAAAGAACAAATAATTCCCATACTTTATAGATTATTTGAGAAAATAGGTGAAGGAGTCCTACCAAATTCTTTTTATGACACAAATATGGTACTAATACCCAAATCAGGAAGAGCCAAAACAGAGAAAGAAAACAATAGACCAATTGCCCTGATGAATATTGATGCAAAAATTATAAATAATATATTAGCAAAAAGTCGACAGCAACTTATCCTGAGAATAATACACTATGACCAGGTAGGTTTTATTCCAAGAATGTAAGGCTAATTCAGTATTAGGAAAATTATCAGCATAATTGGCCATATCAACAACAAAACTAGCAGAAAGGGTATGATAATCTCAATACATGCAGAAAAAGCTTTTGACAAAACACAACACTCATTCCTATTAAAAACACTAGAAAGCATAGGAATAAATGGCTTTTTCCTTAAAATTATAAATAGCATCTACCTAAAACTATCAGCAAGCATTATATGTAGTGGGGATAAGCTAGATGCATTTCCAATAAGATTGGGGGTGAAACAAGGATGTTCATTATCACCCCTATTCAATTTTGTACTAAAAATGTTAGATTTAGCCATAAGAGAAGAAAAAGAAAATTAAGGAATTAGAATAGGCAAAGAAGAAACTAAGTTATCACTCTGCAGATGATATGCTGATTTACTTCGAGAATCCTAGAGAATTAAGTAAAAAAATGTACTTGAAACAATAAAAAAAAAAAAACTTTAGCACAGTTCCAGGATATAAAATAAACCCAAATAAACAATCAGCATTCCTATATATTAGTAACAAAGCCCAGTAGCAAGGGATAGAAAGAGAAATTCCATTTAAAGTTACTGTAGACACTATTATACATTTTGGAGTCTACCTGCCAAGACAAATGCAGGAAATAAATGAACACAATTACAAAACCCCTCTCACACAAGTAAAGTCAGATCTAAATAAATGGAAAAACATCAGCTGCTCATGGTTAAGTTGAGCTAATATAATAAAAAAGACAAATTTACCTAAATTAATTTACTTATTCATTGCCATATGAAACTCCCCAAAATTAATTTACAGAGCTGGATAAAATAATAACAGCATTTATCTGGAAGAATAAAAGGTCTAGAATATCAAGAAAACTAATGAAAAGAAGTGCTAGGGAAAGTGGCCTATCCATGCCAGATATTAAACAGCATTTTAAAGCAGCAGTCATCAAATCTACTTGGTACTGGCTAAGAAACAAACTGGTGGATTAGTGGAATAGGTTAGGTACACAAAACACAATAATCAATGCCTACAGCAACGTATTCTTTGATAAATGCAAAGAATCCAGCTTCTGGGTTAAGAATTCACTATTTCACAACAACTGCTGGGAAAATTTGAAAATAGTATGGCAGAAACGGGGCATAGAGCAATATCTTACATCATACAGAAAAATAAACTGGATTTATGGTTTAGGAATAAAGGCTGATAGTATAAGCAATTTGGGATAGCAAGGAATAGTTTACCTTTCAGATTTATGTAAGAGGGAAGAATTCATGACCAAACAAGATATAAAGAGCCTTACAAAACGCAAAATGGATAATTTTGACTATGTTAAGTTGAAAAGTTTTTTATGTAAACAAAGCCAATGCAACAAAGATTAGGAGGGAAGAAGAAAATTTGGAAAAAAAATCTTTAGAAACAGTGTCTCTGATAAAGACCTCATCAGTAAAATATACAGGGAGCTGAACCAAATTTAAAGGAATTCAAGTCATTCCCCAATTGAGAAACAGTCAAAGGATATGAACAGGCAGTTTTCAGAGGAAGAAATTAAAGATGTCTATAGTCATATGAAAAAAATGCTCTAAATCACTACTGTCTAGAGAAATGCAAATGAAAACAAGTTTTAGGTACCACATCTCTCCTGTCAGATCAGCTAACATGACAAAACAGGAAAATTATAAATGTTGCAGAGGATGTGGGAAAAGTGGAACATTGCTACATTGTTTTTGGAGTTGTGAACTGAACCAGCCATTCTGGAGAGCAATTTGGAACTGTACCCAAATGGATATTAAAATGTGCATACCCATTGATCCAGCAATACCACTTCTAAGGCTATATTCCCCAGACATCACATAAGTGGGAAATGGACCCATATATACAAAAATATTTCTAGCAGCTCTCTTTATATTGGCTAAGAATTGGAAATCAAGGAGATGTCCACTAATTGGGGAATGGGTAAACAAATTGTCGTTTATGAATGTAATGGAATACTATTGTAAAAGAAGAAATGAGGAACATGATGGATTTCAAAATAACTTGGAAAGACTTATATGAACTGATGTTGAGTGAGGGGAGCAGAACAAGATCATTATACACAATTACAGACACATGGCATCTGTAAGGACTAAGTTCGATAGAATTTACTCCTCTCATCAATACCAGGTTCAAAGACAGCTCGAAAAGACTCATGATGAAAAAATCTGTGCACTCAGAGAAAGAATTATGGAGTGTGAATGCAGATCAAGGCAAACAATTTCCTCTCTTTTTTCCTTCTGTTTTGCTTTTGTTTCTCCTCTCTCACGATTCATTCTATTGGTGATAATTCTTCTTTACAACTGGACTATTATGTAAATAATTTCAATGTGAAGGTAAATGTAGAACCTACATTGGATTACATGCCAACTTGGTAGGGATGGGGGAGGAGAGGGAGGATGGGAAAATTTGGAACCAAAAAGCCTGTGGGAATGAATGTTGTAAACTAAAAGTTAAAATAAAAATAAATTTTAAAAAGTGAAGGAAACAAAAATCAAATTATTCTAAAATGTGAATGGGTTGAAAAATCCTACGAAATTGACTATAATATAGGAAAAGATAAGGAACCAAACATATTATTTTCCTGCAAGAATTATATATAAAATAAATACACATACAAAATAAAAAATAAAAGTCTAGATCAAAATTTTGTCTGCATCAATCTCTTTTAAAATGTAATTTAATAGTTTTAGAAACAGAGAGATCATGTTGGCAATCAAAATGGGCTCTTAGCACTTGGTTCAACCAAGTGCCCTTGAAGGGTTTGGCCTTTATTTCCTTTATTAAATTATGAGTCCTTGATGACCTCCTTGCCTCAAGGGAAAGCCTAGTTGACATGGGTTTGAGTGACATGTTTAGGACATCAGAGGTTTTTAGAACACATGGGTCTAAGCCACCTCTTTGTGATGATTTTAGGTCACATGGGTGAATCGCATGTGTGACTCAACCTTGACCCGGAAAAGAATATAAAACCAGGGGTTGACTTTCTCTTATTTGTAGCTCTGACCCACAGCCGTGGTGGTGCACATGACTCTGGGCCAGCCCTTGTTATGAGCTCCTGGACTGAACTTAGATGTTGGTAACTATGAATTGTATTTGGCCTGTCTGTCTATGTTTGTAATTTTTCTGTATTTGCCCTGAAGTTCAGGGTGCTGGTTTTTTCCCCTGAACTAAGTGAATGGTTTCTATATGCTGAATTCAAGTAAGCTTATTAACCCCTCAATGTTACTTTCCTTAGTAAAGCAGATCAAAAGAACCTGAGCTTGCAGTGTTCTGTGAACTTGTTGTTGTTGATTTTACAGCCCCACAGCAGCTGCTAGCTGGATTGTTGAAACAGAGATTTGCTGTGCTAAGTGGTTATTTTCAGAGAAAAGAATTTTGGTATTCCAGATTGCAGAGTTGTTGATGGTATCATCCATGTGGCAGTTCCTATGTATGGCTAAGGTAGATATGTGGTCATGGAGCATCATGAATAAATGAATTGGTATGCCTTAGTACTTGATGCAAGATAGTATTTTTACTGGAGTCTAGTAATATAGTGGCAAGAACTGGCCTACAAAGGAAAACTCCTAGATTTGTATGGAACTCCTTGAGAATAGAAGGAGAATGACCTGTGGCATGGGATACAAATATATATAGCCTAGAGCAATTCTTTCCTAAGGGGAGAGGAAATCCTTCATTCATCTTTGCATTCAAACACCTCTTTCTATTCTCAGACTCCCTCTACTTAACCAATCTTAAGTTGCTGAATGACAGGAAGATCAAGGTTCTAGGATTTTCATAGACACTTCCAATCATCAACTTCACAGTTATACAAACTCTCTATAAACAAAAGTTCTTTCTCGAGGTGAACTACTATAGAGATGGTGATCCAAGGTCACAGTCAACTTGTAGGGTTAAGCCAAGAAATGAAGTCACAATCTTAACTTGCCCACCAGTATTATGACTGAATAACTGAACAGCAATTAGAATATTGAAACTTTGATATGAGCAAAGAAGGGAAACTTAAGAATTCAATATTTAACAAGAGAGACATTTATAACAGACAGTATGATATTATGAATAAAGAGAGGAAATAAGAATCAGGACTAGTATATGAGTTTTGCCTCTGACACTTCTTAACTATGACTTTGATTGAGTTTCTTGAAGTCTCAGTGCCCCCAACCAATTCTGTAAGACTATACATCACTGAGAAGTTCTATACAGAATATGTATTATGTTATCAATGTACTAGTGAAATCATTGATTGAGTTGTTGTTTGTATTTTATTTTGAAGAAGCCCAATGACATCATGAGTGATGTCTTGACTTGTATATGAATTGGATTAATGTGAGGAAGAGTTCCCCAAAATTACCAGCCTCACTCCCTCTTCCAGAGCCATAAAATTACAGTGGCAAGATAAAAGTCAGGATGACTGGCAATGGCTCAGAATGCAGTGGAAGATCTTCATGTCTTTGATGTCTGACCAAGCTCTAAGAGCTCCACAGCACCTGCTTCAGCCACTTTCATTGCCATTGGAACAAACCGTTTTCAACTGTCCATTCTGCTGGGGTAAGTCTTCACATGCTTGGGGTAGACATCCTCCCACCTCATCAATGGGTTTAAAGCCTACTGGTAACCCTCAACCTGGTATAGCCTGCCTACTGAGATAGTTTTACTGGAGTGTAGCTGCTATACATGCTACAGCTTCTTGCAGCCATAGGTGTGACTTGGGTGTCAGATGGCTATCAAAGGTGGATAAGTGGCCCTGAAAAGTACTTGGCAAGTTCTTACACCAGAAGTTCTAGTTCTGTCTGAGTTCCCAATGAACCTTCATAGGTCAGCTAGGTGGTACCCAGGATAGAGTGCTGGATATGGAGTCAGCAGAACCTGAGTTCAGTTCTAGCCTTAGACACTTAATAGGTGTGTAACCCTAGGTAAGTAACTTAACCTCTGTTTGCTTCAGTTCATCTGTAAAATAATGATAACACCTCCCTCCCAGAGTTGAATTAAGAATTAACCGAAATAATAATTGTAAACCTCTTAGCACAGGGCCTGGAACAAAGCAAGCACTATATAAATGTAAGCTATTATTATTGTTATTAGCTAGACCTCAGAAAACTTTAATAAGGAGAATGATTTACTGGAGAGAGCAGCAGAAATGCCTTACAATGGTTGTTTGATTGAACTGAATGATTTATATTTCCTGTAGAAGAGTTAAGGGATGTAGGTTAGCTGTCTTAGAGTGTCTGAAAAGTTATCACATGGTCTGGATTAGATTTGTCCCCTTTGGCTCCAAATGATAGAAATAGTATCAGTGGGCAGAAATGGATAATTAAACCTAGTCCAAAGGACAGAAAGCTTAGATACATGGAGAGATTGAGAATAGATACATTTATATATAGAAATAACATATGTATGTAATACATACATAGTTATTATATAATACATAGTATATAATATATATGAGTTTATATATATACATATATGTATAGGTATACATATACATATATATTTACATGTGTGTATGTATATGAAATATCAATTTCTAGTTTGTCTGACTGTGGCTGATCAAACCAATTAAATCTTGGAATACTCTACCACAGTTCAGGCACAAAAAGTCTATGTGAACATTTGGGGTAGACTCTCTAAACTTGCACATCTTGCATTCCTTTTGAGTGACTTCAATTCTGCTTTTCTCATAGAGCACACAATGCCAGAAGGTGAGTGGGTGAGTTCCTGTACCACTGTCTTCCATGTAACATTAAACCCTTTGAAACAAACCAAAAGTATGTTCAAGAATTCTGCCTGGTTTATTTAACTTTTCTGTATTCTGAAAAATAAAACAACAACAAAAATGTGTTTTTTTTTTCCTATCCATTGAAGTATATAAACAATTCTTCCTCTTATATGCCCTTACAATAGTACAAATTGATATAGCATTTTGTTTCTCTTGACATATATATTACATTTCACATTTTCTACTAAGCTTACTTCCTTTTTTTTTTAATCAGAGTTGATTTTAGAAGTCTATTTCATTAAAAAAATCACACACTACTTCAGAAACATACTCAATTTTACTGTATTAGTTGTTGTTGAATGTAAGTTTTAATTTGCCATTTGAAATATCATATCCCTAGTTCTCCCTCCCTTTTTAGGGGCCAAGTTTCATTTTATCTTTATTGCTGAATCTCCATATGTGGACTCTCATTTTTAGCTCTTTACAGTATTTTTTATTTGATCAGATATTTCTGTTTTTGGCTACAGTATTATTAGGAGATTCAGTTTTGACATTTATTTTTGTAAATGACCAGGGGCTTATTTCTCTTTTCAGTTTGCTCTTTGATTAAAAATAGATCTGGTCAGTTTTCATTTGTGATTTTTTTTGAAATGTGATATTTTCATTTATATTCATTCATCTATAATCTAGCAACCTATCATATATCTTCTATCAATCAACTATTGTCTACCCAATGATTTGATTTACAAATGTGCTGATTATTTTTTATTAATTTTATTTTTAATTTTTATTTTTTTTATTTTCCATCTACAAGTAAAAAAATAACATTCTTCTTTTTTATTCTAAATTTAGAGTTCCAAATTCTCCCCTTCTTTCTCTTCCTACATCTTCCTTCATTAAGAAGGCAATTCAGAATTGCTTATGCATGTGAAATCATGCAAATATATTTCTATATTAGATATTTCTCAAAATATAACATTGATAAAAACAAAAAGAATGTAAAAGAAATATGCTTCAATCTGTATTCATGCTCCATCAGTTCTTTCTCCGTGGGTGCTTTAACATTTTCATGACAGGCCCTTTGGAATTGTCTTGGATCATTGTCTTGATCAGACTAGCTAAGTCTTTCATGGTTGATTACTCTTGCAATATTGCTGTTCTTGGATACAAAATTGCCCTGGTTCTGTTCACTTCTCTTCACATCAGTTCATAAAAGACTCTCCAGATTTTCCTGAAAAAACATCATGATCGTCTTTTTCTCATAGCACAATAGTATTCTGCCACAATCATATACCTCAACTTGTTCAACCATTCCCTAAATGATGATTATCACCTGGATTTCCATTTTTTTATCTTTTTTAAAAAAATTAGACAAATACTAAAACAAATATGTAACAAGAAAAGAAAAAGAAACTTTCTAAATTTAAATATTATACTTAAATTTAAAATAAAAAGCAAAAAAAAATTGTGCACGGCATAATGTTGGAGAGAATTCAGAATATATAGCAACAACTTTCCATTTCAAGAAAGCCTATATATTAAATACTGAGCGTTATGTTGAAAGCCATCCATCTTTTGTTCTTTCCCAAGTAGTTTTCTTTTCTTCTCTGCTGTACGCTTTTTATTTTGTTCTTTTTTTCTCCCTTCCTCCCCACTTACACTCTTGGAAGTTACAATTCAGCATGGAAATATTTATATTAGATACTGACATATTCATACACGTATGCATATATACACATACATGCATATATAAACATATACTTTTACTAAGGGATTCTACTCCTAATCTTAGTTTTAATGTTTTTGCATCTTTTTTTTCCTGTCTCTAACTCCAAATCTTTATTTCTACCCCTTATATTGCCTCCTATTACTTAACCTACTCCTCTACCGTAATCCCTCTTTATTCTTCCCTTCCCACAAATCAAAACACACTTGCACACCCCTTTCACTTATTTCCTAAAGTTTCCCTCTAAAGATTCCTCCCTTATCCTCTCAAGAGTCTCTCCCTTATCCTCCCATTCCCATTGATCTAAAAACCTTTCTATATCCTGCTTTTAACCCATTCCCACACCCTCCCCTCTAAAGATCCTGCTTTATCCTCTCCCTCCTCCCTATCACTTCAGAGTTTTATTTCTTTCTAAATTTAGAATACTTTTATATTCTTCTAGATGTATACGTATTTTCCCCTCTTAAACCGATTCCTGATGAAAGTAGGTTTCCAGAACTAACAGCCCCAGTCACGCATCTAACTCCTCTGTTTTGGTTCTTCCACTTACACCCCATTTGTATTATTATTCTTTTAACTATTCTTCAACAGTTTCACCTTTTGGAGTCATATCATACTCAGATCTGTCTCAGTCTTTCTTATAAGCTACCTAATTACTAACAACAATCTTAGACATAGGTTTTACATTTTATATACCTAAAAGGTAAAAGAAAATCTATCCTTATTGAGTCCCTTGTAATTGGTCATTGGTATGTACCTTATATTTCTCTTGGTTCCTGTATGTCAAATATTCTATTAAGTTCATTTTAATATGGTCCTAAAAGTATGACAATTCATTAAATGTCCTTTTTAAAATTCAGAATTATGCTTAGATTTGCTACATATATTTTTAACATAAAACCCAGTTCTTTTGCTATTGGATATGTAGTGCTCCAAGACCTGCAATTGTTTAGTATCACCACTGCTACGTCTTATGTGATTCAAACTGTGGTACTGCCATATGTAAATTGTCTTTTTTTTTCTCTTCTTGCTCATAATATTTTATCCTTGAGCGGGGGGGGGGGGGTCAGGGTTCAGAATTTGGCAATTATATTCCTTTGAGTTTTCTTCATAGTATCTCAGGTGATGATTGATGTGTTTGTTTTTTCTATTTGTACTTCCCCCTGCCCCTTTTTTAATGCTTCAGAACAATTTTATTTAATTATTTCTTATATTATTGAATCAAGATTTCTTTTCATAAATTATAATATATAAATATCTTGATCACTTATAACTTCACTGGCTCTCCCTTGCCCAATTCTGATTTTCAAGGAGTCATTTTCTTTCTTAAAATTTCTAATTCTTTACCACCAGAAAAAGAACTGCTGCTCTCTCTCTCTCTCTCTCTCTCTCTCTCTCTCTCTCTCTCTCTCTCTCACACACACACACACACACACACACACAAACAAACAAACACACACAAATCATTTTCCTTTTCTTATCTCTTTAAGCTATAAACCTAGTAGTTATGTTTCTACATCAAAAGGTATGCACAGTTGTATGACCATTTTGGTGTAGCAACAAATTGTTCTCCAGAGTGTTTGGAACAATGCATTAGTGTCCCAATTTTTCCACATTCTCTCTATCATTTGTCATTTTTCTTACTTGTTATGTTACTGAGGTGTGAGATGTTATCTGGGAGTTGTTTCAATTTGCACTTCTCCACTCAGTGATTTAGAGCATTTTTTATTTGCCTATTGACACCTTTGATTTCTTCTGAAAATAGTCTGTTCATATGCTTCGCCCATTTATCAACTGGGGAATATCTCTGATTTTTATAAATTTGTCATAGTTCTCTATATATTTGAGAAATGCTTCCTTTGTTACAGAAATTTGCTTTTATTTTTGTTCAGTTGCTGCTTTTCCTCCTCATTTTTTTTTGCTATGTTAGTTTTGTTTGGGCAAACGTTTTTAATTTCATGAAATCAAAATTATTTTACTTCTTATGATCCTCTCTAACTCTTGATTGATCATAAACCCTTTATGTATATATTTGACAAGTATTTTTTCTATGTTCCTCTAATTTACATGTAATATCACCCTTTAAGTCTAAATAATGTATCTATTTTGACTTTATTTTGAACTTTATATTTATTTATGTTGTGACATGTTTCTCAATGTTTATTTTCTGCTAAACTGTTCCCCACTTTTCCCAGAAATTTTTGTCAAATTGTGAGTTCTTGCCCCCAAAGGTTAATTTTTTTATGTTTATCATATTGCTTGGCCTACCCATTTGCAATTAATAATTCTCCAATTGTTTAGGTATGTCTTTATTACTTCAAAAAGTGTTTTATAACTGCATCCACATAGTCTCTGAGTTGTCTTGGCAGGTAGACTCCAACGTATTTTATGCTGTCTGCCATTAATTTAAATGCGATTTCTTTTTCTCTTTTTTCTGCTGGGTTTTTTTGGTAATGCAGAGAAATATTGATTATTTATGTATAAATTTGTTGAAGTTGTTAAAATTTTTTCAAATAGTTTTGCTGTTGATTATTATATTATCTGTAAAGAGTGATGATTTGGTTCTTCATTGCTCATTTTTATTTCTTCAATTAATTTTTCTTGTCTTATTGCTGTAACTGCTATTTCAAGTAAAAGATTGAATATTGGTGGTGATAATAGGTATACTTCCTTTGCTTCATGTTCATCTGTGTTATGTCTTACTCTTGGTTCTACATAGGTAATCTTTATCATTTTTAAAAGCTGCATTTATGACTATGCTTTCTTTTTTTTTCTTTTTTTAGAAGATATGAATGTAGTATTATGTTAAGGGTGTTTTGTGCATCTATTGAGATAATCATATGATTTTGTTGCTTTGCTTATTGATACAATCAGTTATGCTTACTCTTTTCCTAACGTTAAGCCAGCCTTGAATTCCTGCTATAAAGCCCACTGCATCATAATGTATAACCTTTGTGATGACTTGCTAATATTTTCTTTAACATTTTTGCATCAATACTCATTAAGAAAATGGATCAATAATTTTCTTTTTCTCTTTTTGTTCTTCCTGGTTTAAGTATTGAAACCGTATTTTTGTCATAAAATAAATTGCATTGGAATCCTTCATTAACTATTTTTTCAAAGATTTTATGCAGCTTAGTGATTTGTTGTTCTTTCAATGTTTCATGTCATTAACCAGTACATCCAGTTAGTACTCAGGTTTGTTCTTGGGAAGCTCATTTATGGCTTGTTCAAATTTTTTCAAGATAGTATTATTTTAGCAATGATCATGAGGATAATACAAATATGACAAGGTGAGATTTATACCAGGAATTTAGAGCTGGTTAAATAATAGTAAAGTATCAGCATATTTGACCATATAAATAACACAATTTAGCTAAACCATATGATTATTTTAATAGATGCAGAAAACCTTTTGACAAAATACAATATCCACTCCTATTATAAACAATAGAAAGCATAGGAATCAATGAAGTTTTCCTTAAAATGAAAAGTAGCATCTATCTGAAACCATCAGCAAGCATTCACTGTAATGGGGATAAACCAGAAGCATTTCCAATAAGATCAAGGATGAAACAAAGATGTCCTTTATTACCACAGTTATTGAATATTGTAATATGTAATAAAAAT